>NC_069503.1:954731383-954788883 GCF_027579735.1 Bombina bombina
ACATGGTTAGTGAGACATTTAGCAGACACACAAACTGTATGTATTCTGAGTATTTAACCCCTTTTCTGTAATGTATTCTCAGTAATTATATCTGTAACTAGCCAAGACACCTTCCACTTCCTGCTTAGGACTGGCAAAGGATCATGCCAGGTGGTGGAGTTTAGCTAATTGTTACCTAGATAGTTATGTATGTCCCCTTAAGTGTATGCCTTATTGTGTTGTCTGATGCTTAGGTAGTATCATAGCTATCAATAACTCATGCTCTTTACCTACGTCAGTGGAAGCACTGACTGCAAACATTTTGTAGCAGTAGCTGCTTGTGAAAGAAAAAACACAATTTTTTAATGTAGTTTACTAAGCACATGCTAGATAGACCGAACTCTGCCTGCACAATGGTTCAATAGAAGCATAATTATACACAGCCTATGATAAAACCACATGTCTAATGGAATGAGTGATCACTTTAAATAGCTAAGAAGTTCTTCTAGAGTCCACAGGTCAATAGGAAAGCAGAAATAATCTAAATTGGTCAAAGTGGCCTTGAGATCTATTTTTCACAAGCTCCGTCTTTCTTTCTGGTTCCAGAATTACTTAAAGTAGATTTAAAAAAAACATAATTTATGCTTACCTGATAAATTTATTTCTCTTGTAGTGTATCCAGTCCACGGATCATCCATTACTTGTGGGATATTCTCCTTCCCAACAGGAAGTTGCAAGAGGATAACCCACAGCAGAGCTGCTATATAGCTCCTCCCGTCACTGCCATATCCAGTCATTCGACTGAAACAAGACGAGAAAGGAGAAACCATAGGGTGCAGTGGTGACTGTAGTTTAATTAAAATTTAGACCTGCCTTAAAAGGACAGGGCGGGCCGTGGACTGGATACACTACAAGAGAAATAAATTTATCAGGTAAGCATAAATTATGTTTTCTCTTGTTAAGTGTATCCAGTCCACGGATCATCCATTACTTGTGGGATACCAATACCAAAGCTAAAGTACACGAATGATGGGAGGGACAAGGCAGGAACTTAAACGGAAGGAACCACTGCCTGTAGAACCTTTCTCCCAAAAACAACCTCCGAAGAAGCAAAAGTGTCAAATTTGTAAAATTTTGAAAAGGTGTGAAGCGAAGACCAAGTCGCAGCCTTGCAAATCTGTTCAGAGGCCTCATTTTTAAAGGCCCAGGTGGAAGCCACAGCTCTAGTAGAATGAGCTGTAATCCTTTCAGGGGGCTGCTGTCCAGCAGTCTCATAGGCTAAGCATATTATGCTCCGAAGCCAAAAGGAGAGAGAGGTTGCCGAAGCTTTTTGACCTCTCCTCTGTCCAGATTAAACGACAAACAGGGCAGATGTTTGACGAAAATCCTTAGTAGCCTGTAAGTAAAACTTCAAGGCACGGACTACGTCCAGATTATGCAAAAGACGTTCCTTCTTTGAAGAAGGATTAGGACACAATGATGGAACAACAATCTCTTGATTGATATTCCTGTTAGAAACCACCTTAGGTAAAAACCCAGGTTTGGTACGCAGAACTACCTTGTCTGAATGAAAAATCAGATAAGGAGAATCACAATGTAAGGCAGATAACTCAGAGACTCTTCGAGCCGAGGAAATAGCCATCAAAAACAGAACTTTCCAAGATAAAAGTTTAATATCAATGGAATGAAGGGGTTCAAACGAAACTCCCTGAAGAACTTTAAGAACCAAGTTTAAGCTCCACGGGGGAGCAACAGTTTTAAACACAGGCTTAATCCTAACCAAAGCCTGACAAAATGCCTGGACGTCTGGAACTTCTGCCAGACGCTTGTGCAAAAGAATAGACAGAGCAGAGATCTGTCCTTTTAAAGAACTAGCTGATAAGCCTTTGTCCAAACCCTCTTGGAGAAAGGACAATATCCTAGGAATCCTAACCTTACTCCATGAGTAACTCTTGGATTCACACCAATAAAGATATTTACGTCATATCTTATGGTAGATTTTCCTGGTGACAGGCTTCCGAGCCTGTATTAAGGTATCAATGACTGACTCAGAGAAGCCACGCCTTGATAGAATCAAGCGTTCAATCTCCATGCAGTCAGTCTCAGAGAAATTAGATTTGGATGATTGAAAGGACCTTGTATTAGAAGGTCCTGCCTCAGAGGCAGAGTCCATGGTGGAAGAGATGACATGTCCACTAGGTCTGCATACCAGGTCCTGCGTGGCCACGCAGGCGCTATCAGAATCACCAATGCTCTCTCCTGTTTGATTTTGGCAATCAGTCGAGGGAGCAGAGGAAACGGTGGAAACACATAGGCCAGGTTGAAGAACCAAGGAGCTAATAGAGCATCTATCAGCGTTGCTCCCGGGTCCCTGGACCTGGATCCGTAACAAGGAAGCTTGGCGTTCTGGCGAGACGCCATGAGATCCAGTTCTGGTTTGCCCCAACGATGGACCAGTTGAGCAAACACCTCCGGATGGAGTTCCCACTCCCCCGGATGAAAAGTCTGACTTAGAAAATCCGCCTCCCAGTTCTCTACGCCTGGGATGTGGATCGCTGACAGGTGGCAAGAGTGAGACTCTGCCCAGCGAATTATCTTTGAGACTTCTAACATCGCTAGGGAACTCCTGGTTCCCCCTTGATGGTTGATGTAAGCCACAGTCGTGATGTTGTCCGACTGAAATCTGATGAACCTCAGTGTTGCTAACTGAGGCCAAGCTAGAAGAGCCTTGAATATTGCTCTTAACTCTAGAATATTTATTGGGAGGAGTTTCTCCTCCTGAGTCCACGATCCCTGAGCCTTCAGGGAGTTCCAGACTGCGCCCCAACCTAGAAGGCTGGCATCTGTTGTTACAATCGTCCAATCTGGCCTGCGAAAGGTCATACCCTTGGACAGATGGACCCGAGAAAGCCACCAGAGAAGAGAATCTCTGGTCTCTTGATCCAGATTTAGTAGAGGGGACAAATCTGAGTAATCCCCATTCCACTGACTTAGCATGCATAATTGCAGCGGTCTGAGATGCAGGCGCGCAAATGGCACTATGTCCATTGCCGCTACCATTAAGCCGATTACTTCCATGTACTGAGCCACCGACGGGCGTGGAATGGAATGAAGGACACGGCAAGCATTTTGAAGTTTTGATAACCTGGACTCCGTCAGGTAAATTTTCATCTCTACAGAATCTATAAGAGTCCCTAGGAAGGAGACTCTTGTGAGTGGTGATAGAGAACTCTTTTCCACGTTCACTTTCCACCCATGCGTCCTCAGAAATGCCAGAAATATCTCTGTATGAGACTTGGCAATTTGAAAGCTTGACGCCTGTATCAGGATGTCGTCTAGATACGGAGCCACCGCTATGCCTTGCGGTCTTAGAACTGCCAGAAGTGAGCCCAGAACCTTTGTAAAAATTCTCGGGGCAGTGGCCAACCCGAAGGGAAGAGCTACAAATTGGTAATGCCTGTCTAGAAAGGCAAACCTTAGGAACCGATTATGATCTTTGTGAATCGGTATGTGAAGGTAGGCATCCCTTAAGTCCACTGTGGTCATGTACTGACCCTCTTGGATCATGGGTAGGATGGTCCGAATAGTTTCCATTTTGAATGATGGAACTCTGAGGAATTTGTTTAAGATCTTTAGATCCAAGATTGGTCTGAAGGTTCCCTCTTTCTTGGGAACCACAAACAGATTTGAATAAAATCCCTGCCCTTGTTCCGTCCACGGAACTGGATGGATCACTCCCATTACTAGGAGGTCTTGCACACAGCTTAGGAATGCCTCTTTCTTTATCTGGTTTGCTGATGACCTTGAAAGATGAAATCTCCCTTGTGGAGGAGAAGCTTTGAAGTCCAGAAGATATCCCTGAGATATGATCTCCAACGCCCAGGGATCCTGAACATCTCTTGCCCACGCCTGGGCGAAGAGAGAAAGTCTGCCCCCCACTAGATCCGTTTCCGGATAGGGGGCCGTTCCTTCATGCTGTCTTGGGGGCAGCAGCAGGCTTTCTGGCCTGCTTGCCCTTGTTCCAGGACTGGTTAGGTTTCCAGGCCTGTCTGGAATGAGCAACAGTTCCCTCTTGTTTTGAAGCGGAGGAAGTTGATGCTGCTGCTCCTTACAACAGTGGGAAGCCTCAGGGAACTGTTTCTAGGCAAAATTCAAGCCAGCCATGTGGAAAAAACTAGGCCCCAATAAGTTTAATCACCAAACATATGTAAAAAAACGATTAAACATGCCAGCAAACGTTTTAAAATACACTTTTATAAGAGTATGTATCTCTATTAATAAGCCTGATACCAGTCGCTATCACTGCATTTAAGGCTTTACTTACATTACTTCGGTATCAGCAGCATTTTCTAGCAAATTACATCCCTAGAAAAATATTTTAACTGCACATACCTTATTACAGGAAAACCTGCACGCTATTCCCCCTCTGAAGTTACCTCACTCCTCAGAATATGTGAGAACAGCAAAGGATCTTAGTTACTTCTGCTAAGATCATAGAAAACGCAGGCAGATTCTTCTTCTAAATACTGCCTGAGATAAACAGTACACTCCGGTACCATTTAAAAATAACAAACTTTTGATTGAAGAAATAAACTAAGTATAAAACACCACAGTCCTCTTACGACCTCCATCTTAGTTGAGAGTTGCAAGAGAATGACTGGATATGGCAGTGAGGGGAGGAGCTATATAGCAGCTCTGCTGTGGGTGATCCTCTTGCAACTTCCTGTTGGGAAGGAGAATATCCTACAAGTAATGGATGATCCGTGGACTGGATACACTTAACAAAAGAAAACTAAAATTTATGATTGCCTGATAAATTAATTTATTTTGTGGTTGTGAGAATCCACGAGTCATTACTCAAGGGAATTCCACTAGGAGGAGGCAAAGATTCCCCAAAACTCGAAGAGCACTTAAACCCTCCCACCTTACTGGTAAGCCAGTCTAACGTATAGCTAAGCAAGGAGCAGAAGAAAGGTAGGAAAAGAAAAAAAGGTAGGGGAAAAAAAATGAACCACAATGAAAGAAATTAATTTACCAGGTAAGCATAAATTAGGGGTTCCTTCATAAAAGGTGGTGACCCCTGGAAACAAATACCAAATTTATTTTTTATTACTTGTTATTTCTTTTTTATTTTAATGCAAATGTACAGAAACTACTGCCTGAAGGACTTTCCTACAAAAAGCCTCTTCAGAAGAAGCAAAAACTTCAAAATGGTAGAATTTAGTAGTAAAGGTATGTAAAGAAGACCAAGTTGCTGCCTTGCAAATTTGTTCAACAGAAACCTCATTCTTAAAATCCAAGGAAGTAGAAACAGATCTAGTAGAATAGGCAGTCAGGTGTTTAGGAGCAGACCGTCCTGTCTCCAAGTAAAAGAATGCCAGCTCAAACACTGTTTCTCACACCATGAAAGAAAAACCATCCAAAATGATGTTATAAATCTTTCTTGTCACAGATTTTCTGGCCTGAATTAAGGTTTCAATTACAGAATCAGAAAAATCATACTTGATCTGGGCTATTAGTTGCTACTAGAGAATCCACAAACTTTTCCTTTTGATAACTCACAAAATATCTGGTGTATCTCTGGGGGACTTAACTGTACTACTATTTAAAAAGCAGGAATGTAAGCTCAAGAGCCAGCCCATATTTGGCTCAGCACCCTGGGTAGCGCTTGCTGATTGGTGGCTATATTTAGCCACCAATCAGCAAGAGTTACCCAGCTGCTGAACCAAAAATGGGCCGGCCTCTAAGCTTACATTCCTGCTTTTCAAATAAAGATACTAAGAGAATGAAGAAAAATTGATAGTAGGAGTAAACTAGAAAGTTGCTTAAAATTGCATGATCTATCTGAATCATGAAATAATTAGTTTTTTTTATTATTAAATAAAAATAAATAAAAATGGGTACATAACTGGGAACTGGCAGACAGCTGCCAGTACCTAAGATGGCGGAAACTAGTTAGAGGTAGGAGGGTTAGAGAGCTTTTTGGGAGGGATCAGGGAGGTGGGAAGGTAAAGGATTAATCCTACACTGAAGAAAATATTAAAGGGACAGTCAACCATAGAATTGTTATTGTTTTAAAAGATAGATAATCCCTTTATTACTCATTCCCCAGTTTTGCATAACCAACAAAGTTATATTAATGTACTTTTTACCTTTGTGATTACCTTGTATCTAGGAACCTTCTTCCAGCCCCCTGATCACATGACTGTGACTGTTTATTATCTATTGTCTTAAATTTAGCATTGTATTGTGCTAGATCTTAAATAACTTTCTGTGCCTGAACACAGTGTTATCTATATGGCCCACGTGTACTTTCTGTCTCTTTGTGTTGAAAAGAGATTTAAAAAGCATGTGATAAGAGGCAGCCCTCAAAGGCTTAGAAATTAGCATATGAGCCAACCTATGTTTAGTTTAAACTAAGAATACCAAGAGAAAAAAGCAAATTTGATGATAAAAGTAAATTGGAAAGTTGATTAAAATTAAAAGTCCTATATGAATAATGAAAGTTTAATTTATACTTGACTGTCCCTTAATTAAAAATATATATAAACAAAATAAATAAAACCATCTAAAACTGCATATTGGCAGACTGCCTGCCAGTACTTAAGATGGGGTGACCAGTGGGAGGGTGGGAAGAGAGGTGTTTTAGAGGGATCAGGGAGGGATCATGGGGTGGGAAGAGCCTAACCTCTACACGAAAGTTAAAAACATAATTTATGCTTACCAGATAAATTCCTTTCCTCATTACCCCAGTCATTCTGCCGAGGGAACAAGGAAAAATAGGAGAAACATTAGCGTATAAATAATGTCAGAAGACTAAAATAAATAATAGGGGACCGCCCATAGACAAGAAAAGAAAAAAAACGGACGGGGGCTGTGGACTCTCCCTATCCAGAAGGAAAGGAATTTATCTGGTAAGCATAAATTATGTTTTCCATCCTAAGATATTGAGAGTCCACGGCTTCATTCCTTGCTGTTGGGAAAACTATACCCAAGCTCCAGAAGACACAATGAATAATGGGAGGGAACAAAAAAGGAAGAGGTGGACCCTATTCTGAGGGCACCACAGCCTGCAAAAGTTTTCTCCCGAAAGCATCAAACATGTAAAATTTTTAAAAAGTATGTAAGGAGGACCAAGCAGCTGCCTTACAAATCTGATCCACAGAGGCCTCGTTCTTAAAGGCCCAAGAGGAAGCCACTGCTCTAGTGGAATGAGCAGTTATCTCAGGAGGACGATGTCCTGCTGTCTAGTAAGCTAAGTGGATGACACTCCTTAACCAAAAAGATAGGGAAGTCGATGTAGCCTTCTGCCCCTTATGCTTCCCCGAATAGACAAGAAACAAAGAGGAAATTTGTCTAAACTCCACAGTAGCCTGAAGATAGAACTTCAAGGTGTGAACCACATCCAAATTGTGAAGTAAGCGTTTCTTCGATAAAGAAGGATTACGACACAATGAAGGAATCACAATCACACCTGAAATGTGTATCACTGACAGCAAACAGCTGTGGGCCTTCGCCCACTCCAGAAGCTGAGATACTTCCTTCATCGCCAAGGAACTTCTTGTTCCCCCCTGATGGTTGGTGTAAGCCACCGAGGTTATATTGTCTGATTAGAATCTGATTAACTGGGACAAACCCAGAAGTGGCCAAGCTTTCAAGGCCTTGAAGATTGCCCGTAGTTCCAAAATATTGATCGGGGGGGAGGACTCCTGCGTCCACAACCCCCTGTGCCTTCCTGGCACCCCAAACCGCTCCCCATCCGGATAGGCTTGCGTCCGTAGTCACAATCTCCCAGGATGGTCTTAGGAAGCAGATGATCTGGACAGAGCCACTAAGAGAGCGATTCTCTCCACTGGCTGTCTAATACAATCTGTTGAGACAGATCTGAATGATCACCGTTCCATTGCCTCAGCATGCACAGTTGTAAAGATCTCAGATGGAACCTGGCAAAAAGAATGATGTCCATGCAGGAACCCATGAGACCAATCACCTCCATACACTGAGCCACAGAGAGACTCAAGGAGGTCCTGAGGGCAACACATGCCAAACTCAGCTTGCAACGTCTCTGGTCTGCTAGAAATATCCTAATGGATATGGAGTTTATTATAGTATCCAGGAATTCCACCCTGGTACTTGGGATAAGAGATTTCTTTTCCAAGTTTATCTTCCATCCATGTGATCGAAGAAGACTAAGAATCGACTTTGAGAATTCTTCCGCAAGACAAAAGGATGGTGCTTGCACCAGAATATCGTCCAAGTATAGGGCTACTGCAATACCGTGAGAGTTCTGTAATTAGCTAGAAGAGCCCCCAGAACCTTCGTAAAGATTCTTTGAGCAGTAGCTAGGCCAAATGGAAGGGCAATGAACTGG
This sequence comes from Bombina bombina, assembly GCF_027579735.1. Lineage (NCBI taxonomy): Eukaryota > Metazoa > Chordata > Amphibia > Anura > Bombinatoridae > Bombina > Bombina bombina. The sequence continues at coordinate 954,739,734 of NC_069503.1, forward strand.
AAGTGCTGGTTCAGGAATGCAAACCTCAGTACTGAAAGTGTTCCCTGTGGATTGGAACATGAAGGTAAGTGTCCTTCAGATCTATAGTGGTCATAAACTGACCTTCCTGAATTAAAGGAAGGCTGGACCTTATCGTCTCCATCTTGAAGGAAGGGACATTGAGAAATTTGTTTAAGCTCTTTAGGTCCAGAATTAGGATCACAAAAAGATTTGAATAAAACCCCAAAGCTCTTTCTTCGATAGGCACGGAGACAACAACTCCTAAGTAAAATAGATCCCAAACGCACCCTAGAAAGGCATCCCTCTTTTCTGGTCTGGTAGACAGATTTGAGAGAAGCAATATGCCCCTTGGCGGATGAGATTTGAAGCCTATCTTGTATCCCTGAGATATCACCTCCAGGACCCATGGATCCTGTACGTCCTTGAACCAGGCATCTGAAAAAAGAGATAGTCTGCCCCTACACAATCCGATCCCGGGATCGGGGGCCACCCCTTCATGATTTGTTTTCGGCAGGCTTCTTATTTTGCTTGGATTTATTCCAGAACTGAGCCGGCTTCCAAGTACTCATGGATTGCTCGTGCTTGGAGGAGGATTGTTGTCATTGGGATTTGTCAGAACGAAAGGAACGAAAATTAGAAGATTGTCATCCCTTAGACTTGTTCTTCTTATCTTGTGGTAGGAAGGCACCCTTGCTCTGGTAACCGTAGAAATAATGGAGTCCAGGCCTGGACCAAATAAAATCTTTCCCTTTATGGGAAGAGAAAGGAGTCTGGACTTAAGTCATATCCGCAGACCAAGACTTCAACCAGAGTGTCCGGCGACTACGACCGCAAAGCCAGAGGCCTTTGCATTTAGGCGAATAATTTGCATGTTCGCATCACAGATAAAAGAATTAGCAATTCTCAGAACTTTAATTCTGTCTTGAATATCCTCGATGGGAGACTCCGCCTCAATGAGTTCTGACAAAGAGTCGCACCAGTAGGTAGCCGCTCCGGAATCCGCAGCTGCAGCCGCCGGTTGAAACAAAAATCCTGTATGTTGAAGCATCTCTCTCAGAAAGGTTTCCATTTTCTTATCCATCGGCTCTCTGAACGAAGACCTATCCTCAAGAGGTATAGTAGTACATTTTGCAAGCGTAGAGATAGAACTATTCACCTTAGGAATGGAGCCCCACAAATCCAGTTGAGAGTCCGGGACCGGGAACAACTTTTTAAAAGTAGACAAGGGGGAAAAGGAAGAACCAATTCTTTACCATTTGTTCTTAACCCCTTAAGGACCAAGGCCATTTTTCAATTTCTTTCCCTTAAGGACCAGGGCTATTTTTACATTTCTGCGGTGTTTGTGTTTAGCTGTAATTTTCCTCTTACTCATTTACTGTACCCCCACATATTATATACCGTTTTTCTCGCCACTAAATGGACTTTCTAAAGATACTATTATTTTCATCATATCTTATAATTTACTATTAAAAATATTATAAAATATGAGGAAAAATGGAACAAAACACACTTTTTCTAACTTTGACCCCCAAAATCTGTTACACAACCACCAAAACACAACCATGCTAAATAGTTTCTAAATTTTGTCCTGAGTTTAGAAATACCCAATGTTTACATGTTCTTTGCTTTTTTTGCAAGTTATAGGTCAATAAATACAAGTAGCACTTTGCTATTTCAAAACCACTTTTTTCAAAATGAGCGCTAGTTACATTGGAACCCTGATATCTGTCAGGAATACCTGAATATCCCTTGACATGTATATATATATTTTCTTTAGAAGACATCCCAAAGTATTGATCTAGGCCCATTTTGGTACATTTCATGCCACCATTTCACCGCCAAATGCGATCAAATAAAAAAAAAAATGTTCACTTTTTCACAAATTTTTTCACAAACTTTAGGTTTCTCACAGAAATTATTTACAAACAACTTGTGCAATTATTGCATAAATGGTTGTAAATGCTTCTCTGGGATCCCCTTTGTTCAGAAATAGCAGACTTATATGGCTTTGGCGTTGCTTTTTGATAATTAGAAGGCTGCTAAATGCCACTGCACATCACACGTGTATTATGCCCAGCAGTGAAGGGGTTAATTAGGGAGGATGTAGGGAGCGTCTAGGGTTAATTTTAGCTTTAGTGTAGTGTAGTAGACAACCCAAAGTATTGATCTAGGCCCATCTTGGTATATTTCATGCTACCATTTCACCGCTAAATGCAATCAAATTAAAAAAAACGTAAAATATTTCACAATTTTAGTTTTCTCACTGAAATTATTTACAAACAACTTGTGCAATTATGACATAAATGGTTTTAAATGCTTCTCTGGGATCCCATTTGTTTATAAATAGCAGACATATATGGCTTTGGCGTTGCTTTTTGGTAATTATAAGGCCGCTAAATGCCGCTGCGCACCACACATATATTATGCCCAGCAGTGCAGGGGTTAATTAGGTAGCTTGTAGGGAGCTTGCAAGGTTAATTTTAGCTTTAGCATAGAGATCAGCCTCCCACCTGACACATCACACCCCAGGATCCCTCCCAAACAGCTCTCTTCCCTCCCCCATCCCACAATTGTCCCCTCCATCTTAAGTACTGGCAGAAAGTCTGCCAGTACTAAAATAAAAGGTATATTTAAAAAAAAAAAAAAAAATTGGATAGCATATTTACATATGCTGCTGTGTAGGATCCCCCCTTAGCCCCCAACCTCCCTGATCTCCCCCAAACAGCTCTCTAACCCTCCCCCTCTACCTTACTAGGAGCCATCTTGGGTACTGGCAGCTGTCTGCCAGTATCCAGTTTAGAAAAAAATGCCTTTTTTTTTTTTCTGTAGTGTAGCTTACCCCCCATAGACAAACCACCACCCCCTCACAGATCCCTTACAATTAACATTTTCTGCTGATCCCTCCCTGTCTCCCACTTATCAACTTTTTTCTGTAGTATAGCGGTTCCCACCCGCTCCCTCCCCGTGCACACGCCCGCCCGCCGCTCCCCGTGCACGCGCCCCGACAACCCCGCCCCCCTCTCTCTTCAATGTTCCATCGATGGCCGCCCACCCGCCTCCCACGTCGGCTCCCATCAATGCCGGTGCAGGGAGGGCCACAGAGTGGCTCTCTCTGCATCGGATGGGGGAAAAATTTTATTGCAGGATGCCTCGATATCGAGGCATCACTGCAATAACTGTAAAGCGGCTGGAAGCGATCAGGATCGCTTCCAGCTGCTTTAATCCCCAAAGTCGTACAGGGTACGTCGCTGGTCTTTAAAGACCAGGTTGTGTGCGACGTACCCTGTACAACTCGTGTCGTTAAGGAGTTAATAATATTCGCCATCTTAACCGACACAGGAAAAGTCAAAGGAACTTTCCTGTCTTCGTAAACTCTGTCTAATTTAGGTATCATGGGTTCTTCAGGCAGTGCAGCCTCTGGAACCTCTAATGTAGACAGAACCCCCTTTAATAAAAAAACGCAAGTGCTAAATTTTCCCCCGCAGCAGGAGGCTTAGATGCTAAGGACTCCGACCCAGAAAGTTCACCATCTGAAGCTACAGAGGTTAACTCATCATCAGATAACTGGGACATTATAGCTAAATCCGATAAATATTTAGATGACTCCGGGTCAGGAGAGCTATGTTTAACCTTTCTCTTGCGTTTGTTAGAGCAAGGTGGGCCACAGACACCGTTGTTTGTAACTGTGCGGCAAAGTCCGCAGGAAGAAGGCCCCCTCTGGATGGAGGATTAGATGTGCTATGGGGAACTGTATGTGGAGTGGATAATGTAGCAAGGGTAGTAATCTCACGGGACGCTGAGTCCTGAGAGGTAGAGCCTTAGCAGGCTTGTCTCCCTTCTTAGACTTTATAACGGTGTTAAGGCATATGGAACATAATTTTTTTATTATTATTATTATTATTATTATAGAAAACTGCACCTTTATACTCCCAATGGATGGGGCACTCCCACCTACTAGACAGTTAACAGAGGAAAAATGGAGTGCAAGACAGTACTTCCCTTGATATTACAAGTACAGCAAATAATAGGAGCTGTGCAACACTTTCAAAAACTAAAGTAAAAGTTAAAAACACACAGCCTATCAGCCAAGGAAAAAAAAATCACACAAAGCAGTATGTAAATAATTAATACACTGATTAATTAACCCCAATTGTTCAATAAACCCCTTTCAGAGCATATTAACCCTGGATCCTATCAAGGTATAAAGGAGTCACACTGTTACCCTGTTATAGTGTTTTATGTGTAAAAATTGAAACAATCTTTTGTATCAATAGCAAATAAAAAATTGGACTATAATGTCCCTTTAAATGGCTTTGAATTTGAAAGCAAACCAAAACGCCTAGGGCCACACACACTCTCTCCCTTCTTCCCTACAGATAGTTTTTAAAGCTATCTGTAGGGCAGAGAGGAGAGATCTGTTGGATTTTAATGGTTTTTTTTTTGTTTTTTTAAAAAAAAGTTTTTTTTTTTAGTGGGTAGATCTCGTTGAGCTGGTCATTTGAAAAGTAGATCCCAACACAAACATTGTGGGCACGCCTGGTCTACAACTTTGAAATCTTAAAGTCTTACCTTAGATTAAAGTGAAGGTAAACTTTCACATATTACACTTTTGACCCTGTAAATACTAAGAAAATAAAATGGGACTTTAAGTCATGAAAATGTTCTAATCGCAATATTTATGTATTTATTACCGTTTCTTGATCCGATTCCTTACGCTTTTAAAACAACCCGTTTATTTATTATTTTTTCATAATACCGGTCACGTTTTCTGACTCTCCAATTGAAACACTGGCCGTTAGGCGGTCGTCATATGACGTCACCACCTTATTGTCCTATATGCGCATGCGTGGCCTTCACTTCCTTTCCTTTCTTCTCCCAGCTCGTTCCAGTTTAGCGCATGCGCTTTTTTGATTTCGTCTTGGCTATTTACTAACTTGGGCTGCAGTCGTGTTTGATACAAATTGAAAGAGCGCAGAAAGCAGTTTCATTTTTATTGGAAGTAAGTTTATATTTTGAATATTTATTACACATATTAGCTATAAAAAAATTATTTCACGCAGGCGCAAATCAAATGTTGGGCGTAAGCTGTGCATGCGCAAGTGAGACGTAAATCATGAACGCGCTTTGGAAGAACGTACAGAGCGGGTGGGACTGCTCTGTACGTAATGTATTGAAAATTCAGGAAATGAAAGGAGGGAGGAGCGAAGAACGGCAGAGACTGTAAATATAAAGTTTTAAAATACACTAATATATATATACAATGTTGAAAAAAAAACTTAGCGATCAGAGTGTATACTAGATGAATAATAGAATACAGGCATCAAAAAAGGAAAACTTTACCTTCACTTTAAGCTGCAAATAGCCTCTTGCACCTTTTCTATACCATGCAGCAGTAACAGTAAAAAAAGTTATTTTAAAATGAATATTGTTTCTGGTCACTTTGAAATGGCTGCCAAGCTCTGCCCACTGATGACATCATGATCTGGGCTGCATTAAAGGCTTCACTAGTTACAAAAGACTCACTCATTGGATTCAACAGACTGTCATAGCTATTCGGCAGAGTGCAGCAATATTTAGCGCTCCACTTGTAATCTGCAGGCAATTGGTTGAAGTGTATTGTAGCCAAGCGGTTAAAGGAACACTATATTTAAAAATAAACTTTCATAATTCAGACTGAGCATGCAATTTTAAACAACTTTACAATTCAATTCCATTATACAAATGTGCATAGTCTTTATATGCACACTTTCTGAGGACCAGATCCTACTGAGCATGTTCAAGAGTTCACAGTATATACATATATACTTTTTGTGATTGTCTAATAGCTGTCACATGATGCAGAGGGAGGGAAATTAAACAAACATTGAACTTTGCCCCCCAAAATTTTACAACTCATTTGAAATTCAAATTTCTTATTTATTATTGTCCTTACTGGATTACTGGAGCCCAACACTTTTATCATATATATTTATGACACTGTATAAGACGCACTACACTACATGAGCTGTAAGATCTGGCCATTAATGTATGAGTTCTAATACATAACAAAGCAAAAAATAACTTCCCTGAGTGTGAGTTGAACCTATGAACATTAACATAACAGTACGGTACTATATTTTCTGAGTGATGTAGTAGTTACATTTCATAACATTCATAATAACGTTGAATAAAGAAATAGATTTAGTCCATCTTGAATACAAAGTAAATACTGTGCAAATGATGTTCAATGCATCTGTTTATTAAAGTAATATTAAATCCTGTTTAAAACAAACAAAAAAAACACTAGAATTTACCATCGCTAAATTTAAGGTGACCTTCATTTACGAGTTAAAAAAAAACTGTGTAGAAGGTACCTTTATTTTGCAGCAGCTTAATGCTAACTTAATTAGCTCCGGCCACCCACCGCAAAAGTCTTTTTTTCCCCCTTCAATGAGGAGACATTTCCACTTCTTAGCCAACAGCTGGGCTAGCCGTATGGCACTGTGCCTATGCTAGCACGGCTATTGGTAGAAACGTCACCTCATTGAAGAAAAAAAAAAGCTGTTGCAAAATAAAAAGGTACCTTTTACACAGGTTTTTTTTTTTTTTTTTTACTTGTAAATGAAGGTCACCTTTATTTTTAGTGCTTGTAAATCCTAGCGTTTTTGAAATTGAACATTACAAAGATTGAGTTACTATGCATAATTAAATATTTTAAAGGGAATTTAATTCTGAATGAAACAAACAGTCACTGAACCTGTCCACTGCAAGAAAGATGTGTAAACGCATAGCAAGGCAATGTGTTCGAGCCCTTTCTGGCAGCCAAAGGGTTAAAGTTTGGCTTCTCTCAGATTTTATAGTCCACCCACCCATGAAAAAAACTTTTTTTTTTTTGCATGCAGAAAAGAACCTTACAATAGCAGTGAAAGTTATTCTGATCTCTGATGCCTCCAGGAAAGCTTATTATCAATGAAAAGAACTGGCAATTAAGATGTGATACGAGTGTCACAAGCCCTAACTACTGCTTTTGGTAATTTGAACACAAACTCACAGATACTTTAATCACGTCTAATCCAATTTATTAAAGAAATTCTTTAACAGGCTCGTCGCACCTGCATATAAAGATATCCTGAAAATCATCATCTTAAAAGGCAGCTGACATGTCTGTCAGGTAATGTGCGGTATAAACAGCAGCCTTTGTGACAGATGTTCCCTGCAGCTAAAACATTTGTGTATAATACATCAATAGAGAATGGCAGTGGTGAGCGGAAACATGGATACTGCTTAGAGAAGCTGCCATTAAGCAAGTTCAGAAGGAAGAGCAAATGATAGGTTGCTGCAGGCACAGTAATCACACATAACCCCATTATTATACCCAGGCACCACACTACTAATCCTTAGAACAACTCAGCCAGTATTTAAAGGTGGGAGCTTTAAAAACAGGAGATATTTTCCTTAATAACCCTATGGTGCCTAACAACCGAGAAATTTGTCATTATGTTTTGGGGAATTATCGGTTAAGCACTGCTGAGTATGCCACCAATTAAAAACTTAAGAGCAGTACAGTACGAGGTTAAAGGGACATTCCAGTCAAAATATAAATGCACATAGATTTATTACATCTTTGAATAGAAAGATATTTGGAAAATACACATATTGGCAAAAATGCTTTTAGTTAAAGTCATCACTGTTTTAGAGTTAACATTATTCTCTGTGTGGGCATGTGAAGCATAGCTAGATATTGTCACTTCACCCACATTTTAAATAATGCAGCTGCTCAGATCATCAGTGGGGCTTGTATTATGTCAGCAATTAACAAATTGAGTCATTACCAGATGGTACAAGCATCGTAGGCTCTTAGAGCAAGTGTTGTGTTTAAAATGCTGGTGCACGGTGCATACTTAAATACACTTTTGAAACGGCTATAACTTTTATTAGAAGCATTTTTGCTAATACATGTATATTACAAAATTGTTTCTGTTCAATACCGAAATGCACCCATGTGGTTTCCAATTTTGGCTGGAATATCCCTTTAACCCCGTGAGCTGCCACAGAAAAACTGTACTGTAGTGCACGCCCTTCCTGGCAGTCAAGGGTTAAAAAGAAACATGAAGCAAACATTTAAGTCACCTTTTCTATTAGCTTAAAATATAGTTTTTTAAAATGTATTACATTTTGTTTAAATAAGTGTTCTCGGTCTGAATAAAACATTTTGTCTTCATGCTCGTAGACTTGTATCCCTATCCGCCATTACAGCTGTGGGAATTGTCCTTATCTGCCAGTGACAATGGTTCTCTGGGTATGCAACATATCTTTGCAATATCAATCAGGGATATGAAAATAAAACTAGGAGTATTCTGAAGAAATATTTACATTTAGGGTTGTTTTACCTCTTTCTCTTGGTATCCTTTGTGCACGTCTTGCGCCCTCTTTGGGGGAAATGTATGAATATGTGAATGGGCTCTTGCGGTACAGGCTCACTCACCAAGCGGCGGTCAAGATTACTCCTAACCTCTCCCTCACCTCAGAGAATCACCATGGATAGATCGGACCAGAGTGACAGACAAACCATGATTTTGTGCAATTAGTTGCTCAAGCAGTGAAAAAATATAATTTATGCTTACCTGATAAATTCATTTCTCCTGTAGTGTAGTCAGTCCACGGGTCATCCATTACTTATGGGATTATATCTCCTCCCTAACAGGAAGTGCAAGAGGATCACCCAAGCAGAGCTGCTATATAGCTCCTCCCCCCTACGTCATATCCAGTTATTCGACCGAAACCAAACGAGAAAGGAGAAACTATAGGGTGCAGTGGTGACTGGAGTTTAATTAAAATTTAGACCTGCCGTAAAAAACAGGGCGGGCCGTGGCCTGACTACACTACAGGAGAAATGAATTTATCAGGTAAGCATAAATTATATTTTCTCCTGTTAAGTGTAGTCAGTCCACGGGTCATCCATTACTTATGGGATACCAATACCAAAGCTAAAAGTACACGGATGACGGGAGGGACAGGCAGGATCTTTACACGGAAGGAACCACTGCCTGTAGAACCTTTCTCCCAAAAACAGCCTCCGAAGAAGCAAAAGTGTCAAATTTGTAACATTTTGAAAAAGTGTGAAGTGAAGACCAAGTTGCAGCCTTGCAAATCTGTTCAACAGAGGCCTCATTCTTAAAGGCCCAAGTGGAAGCTACAGCTCTAGTAGAATGAGCCGTAATCCTTTCAGGAGGCTGCTGTCCAGCAGTCTCATAGGCTAAACGTATTATGCTACGAAGCCAAAAAGAGAGAGAGGTAGCCGAAGCTTTTTGACCTCTCCTCTGTCCAGAATAAACGACAAACAGGCAAGAAGTTTGACGAAAATCTTTAGTTGCCTGCAAATAAAATTTCAGGGCACGGACGACGTCCAGATTGTGCAGAAGTCGTTCCTTCTTTGAAGAAGGGTTAGGGCACAATGATGGAACAACAATCTCTTGATTGATATTCTTGTTAGTGACTACCTTAGGTAAGAACCCAGGTTTAGTACGCAGAACTACCTTGTCTGAATGAAAAATCAGATAAGGAGAATCACAATGTAAGGCCGATAACTCAGAGACTCTTCGAGCCGAGGAAATAGCCATTAAAAACAGAACTTTCCAAGATAACAGCTTGATATCAATGGAATGAAGGGGTTCAAACGGAACACCTTGCAGAACGTTAAGAACTAAGTTTAAGCTCCACGGCGGAGCAACAGTCTTAAACACAGGCTTAATCCTAGCCAAAGCCTGACAAAAAGCCTGAACGTCTGGAACTTCTGCCAGACGATTGTGTAAAAGGATAGACAGAGCTGAAATCTGTCCCTTTAACGAACTAGCAGATAAACCCTTTTCTAAACGTTCTTGTAGAAAAGACAATATCCTAGGAATCCTAACCTTACTCCATGAGTAACTCTTGGATTCGCACCAATATAAGTATTTACGCCATATTTTATGGTAAATTTTCCTGGTAACAGGTTTCCTAGCCTGTATTAAGGTATCAATCACTGACTCCGAGAATCCCCGCTTTGATAGAATCAAGCGTTCAATCTCCATGCAGTCAGCCTCAGAGAAATTAGATTTGGATGTTTGAAAGGACCCTAAATCAGAAGGTCCTGTCTCAGAGGCAGAGACCATGGTGGACAGGACGACATGTCCACTAGATCTGCATACCAGGTCCTGCGTGGCCACGCAGGCGCTATTAGAATCATCGATGCTCTCTCCTGTTTGATCCTGGCAATCAATCGAGGAAGCATCGGGAAGGGTGGAAACACATAAGCCATGTTGAAGACCCAAGGTGCTGTCAGAGCATCTATCAGTACCGCTCCCGGGTCCCTGGACCTGGATCCGTAACAAGGAAGCTTGGCGTTCTGGCGAGACGCCATGAGATCCAGATCTGGTTTGCCCCAATGATGAAGCAGTTGGGCAAACACCTCCGGATCAAGTTCCCACTCCCCCGGATGAAAGGTCTGGCGACTTAGAAAATCAGCCTCCCAGTTCTCCACGCCTGGGATGTGGATCGCTGACAGGTGGCAAGAGTGAGACTCTGCCCAGCGAATTATCTTTGAGACTTCCATCATCGCTAGGGAACTCCTTGTTCCTCCTTGATGGTTGATGTAAGCCACAGTTGTGATGTTGTCCGACTGAAACCTGATGAACCTCAGAGTTGCTAACTGAGGCCAAGCCAGAAGAGCATTGAAAATTGCTCTTAATTCCAGAATGTTTATTGGAAGGAGTCTCTCCTCCTGAGTCCATGATCCCTGAGCCTTCAGGGAATTCCAGACTGCGCCCCAACCTAGAAGGCTGGCGTCTGTTGTTACAATCGTCCAATCTGGCCTGCGGAAGGGCATCCCCTTGGACAGATGTGGCAGAGAAAGCCACCATAGAAGAGAATCTCTGGTCTCTTGATCCAGATTTAGCAGAGGGGACAAATCTGAGTAATCCCCATTCCACTGACTTAGCATGCACAATTGCAGCGGTCTGAGATGCAGGCGCGCAAAAGGTACTATGTCCATTGCCGCTACCATTAAGCCGATTACCTCCATGCACTGAGCCACTGACGGGTGTTGAATGGAATGAAGGACACGGCAAGCATTTAGAAGTTTTGATAACCTGTCCTCCGTCATGTAAATTTTCATTTCTACAGAATCTATAAGAGTCCCTAAGAAGGGAACTCTTGTGAGTGGCAATAGAGAACTCTTTTCTACGTTCACCTTCCACCCATGCGACCTTAGAAATGCCAGAACTAACTCTGTATGAGACTTGGCAGTTTGGAAACTTGACGCTTGTATCAGAATGTCGTCTAGGTACGGAGCTACCGCTATGCCTCGCGGTCTTAGTACCGCCAGAAGAGAGCCCAGAACCTTTGTAAAGATTCTTGGAGCCATAGCTAACCCGAAGGGAAGAGCTACAAACTGGTAATGCCTGTTTAAGAAGGCAAATCTTAGATACCGGTAATGATCCTTGTGAATCGGTATGTGAAGGTAGGCATCCTTTAAATACACTGTGGTCATGTACTGACCCTCTTGGATCATGGGTAAGATGGTTCGAATAGTTTCCATTTTGAATGATGGAACTCTTAGGAATTTGTTTAGGATCTTTAAGTCCAAGATTGGTCTGAAGGTTCCCTCTTTTTTGGGAACCACAAACAGATTTGAATAGAATCCTTGTCCGTGTTCCGACCGCGGAACTGGGTGGATCACTCCCATTAGTAAGAGGTCTTGTACACAGCGTAGAAAAGCCTCTTTCTTTATCTGGTTTGCTGATAACCTTGAAAGATGAAATCTCCCTTGTGGAGGAGAAGCTTTGAAGTCCAGAAGATATCCCTGAGATATGATCTCCAACGCCCAGGGATCCTGGACATCTCTTGCCCAAGCCTGGGCGAAGAGAGAAAGTCTGCCCCCCACTAGATCCGTTTCCGGATCGGGGGCCCTCACTTCATGCTGTCTTAGGGGCAGCAGCAGGTTTTCTGGCCTGCTTGCCCTTGTTCCAGGACTGGTTAGGTTTCCAGCCCTGTCTGTAGCGAGCAACAGTTCCTTCCTGTCTTGGAGCGGAGGAAGTTGATGCTGCTCCTGCCTTGAAGTTACGAAAGGCACGAAAATTAGACTGTTTAGCCCTTGGTTTGGCCCTGTCTTGAGGCAGGGCATGGCCCTTACCTCCAGTAATGTCAGCGATAATTTCTTTCAAACCGGGCCCGAATAATGTCTGCCCTTTGAAAGGAATATTAAGCAATTTAGATTTAGAAGTCACATCAGCTGACCAGGATTTAAGCCACAGCGCTCTACGCGCTTGAATGGCGAATCCGGAGTTCTTAGCCGTAAGTTTGGTTAAGTGTACTACGGCATCAGAAATAAATGAATTAGCTAGCTTAAGGGCTTTAAGCTTGTTCATAATCTCATCCAATGGAGCTGTGCTAAGGGTCTCTTCCAGAGACTCAAACCAGAATGCCGCCGCAGCAGTGACAGGCGCAATGCATGCAAGGGGTTGTAATATAAAACCTTGCTGAACAAACATTTTCTTAAGGTAACCCTCTAACTTTTTATCCATTGGATCTGAAAAAGCACAGCTATCCTCCACCGGGATAGTGGTGCGCTTAGCCAGAGTAGAAACTGCTCCCTCCACCTTAGGGACCGTCTGCCATAGGTCCCGTGTGGTGGCGTCTATTGGAAACATTTTTCTAAATATAGGAGGGGGTGAAAAAGGCACACCGGGTCTATCCCACTCCTTGTTAACAATTTCTGTAAGCCTTTTAGGTATAGGAAAAACGTCAGTACACGCCGGTACCACAAAATATTTATCCAGCCTACATACTTTCTCTGGAATTGCAACCGTGTTACAATCATTCAGAGCCGCTAAAACCTCCCCTAGTAATACACGGAGGTTCTCAAGCTTAAATTTAAAATTTGAAATGTCTGAATCCAGTTTACTTGGATCAGATCCGTCACCCCCAGAATGAAGCTCTCTGTCCTCATGTTCTGCAAATTGTGACGCAGTATCAGACATGGCTCTATTATTATCAGCGCACTCTGTTCTTATTCCAGAGTGATCGCGTTTACCTCTAAATTCTGGCAATTTAGATAGTACTTCAGTCATAACATTAGCCATGTCTTGCAAAGTGATTTGTATGGGCCGCCCTGATGTACTTGGCGCCACAATATCACGCACCTCCTGAGCGGGAGGCGAAGGTACTGACACGTGAGGAGAGTTAGTCGGCATAACTTCCCCCTCGTTGTCTGGTGATATATTTTTCACATATAAAGTTTGACTTTTATTCAAAGTAACATCTAAACATTGAGTGCACAAATTTCTATTGGGCTACACATTGGCCTTTAAAAATAGTGAACAAACAGCTTCATCTGTGTCAGACATGTTTAAACAGACTAGCAATAACACTAGCAAGCTTGGAAAAAAAAAACCTTTAAATAAATTTACAAGCTATATAAAAAACGCTACTGCGCCTTTAAGAAACATAAAAATGTGACAGTCGAATTAACGATGAACCAAATATGTTAAAACAACCAAATTTTAACAGAAAATGTATAAAGTTAGCAGAGAATTGCACCCACAAGCAAAAGGATGATTAACCCCTTAATACCCAAAAACGGATAACAGTTGAAATAATAAACGTTTTTTATCACAGTCAAACACACTGTCACAGATCTGCTGTGACTGATTACCTCCCTCAAAACTAGTTTTGGAGACCCCTGGGCTCTGTAGAGACGTCCTGGATCATGGAGGAAGAAAAAGGAAGACTGTGACTAAATTTTTACTTCGCAATAAAGCGCTAAAATAGGCCCCTCCCACTCATATTACAACAGTGGGGAAGCTCAGTAAACTGTTTTTATTCAGAAACAAACGACAGCCATGTGGTAAAAATCATGCCCATAAAGTTTTATCACCAAGTACCTCAGAAAAAACGATTAACATGCCAGTAAACGTTTTAAAAATGAAAATTATGAAGTGTTATTAATAAGCCTGCTGCTAGTCGCTTTCACTGCAGTGCAGGCTCAAATATTACTTTAATATAGACAGTATTTTCTTAGTGAAATTCCATTCCCCAGAAATACCTCAGAGTATACATACATACATATCAGCCTGATACCAGTCGCTACTACTGCATTTAAGGCTGCACTTACATTACATCGGTATTTAGCAGTATTTTCTCAGTCAATTCCATTCCTTAGAAAATAATTTACTGCACATACCTCCTTGCAGGTGGGCCCTGCATGCTATCCCCTGTTCTGAAGTTACCTCACTCCTCAGAATGGCCGAGAACAGCAAGTGGATCTTAGTTACGACCGCTAAGATCATAGACAAACTCAGGTAGATTCTTCTTCTAATGCTGCCTGAGAAGAAACAACACACTCCGGTGCCGTTTAAAATAACAAACTTTTGATTGAAGAAATAAAACTAAGTTTAACACACCACAGTCCTCTCACACGTCCTATCTATAGTTAGGTGCAAGAGAATGACTGGATATGACGTAGGGGGGAGGAGCTATATAGCAGCTCTGCTTGGGTGATCCTCTTGCACTTCCTGTTAGGGAGGAGATATAATCCCATAAGTAATGGATGACCCGTGGACTGACTACACTTAACAGGAGAAATATAGACATCAAATGTGTTCCCAGGTGGACCGGTTCCCAATCTGAGAACCTCGTCAGAATGATAAATCTGCCCTATACGTATAACTTTGTTACAAACACTCAGATACTGATACCTTTTAGTGCTTAAGACATGTGCACGCTCCTGTACATATTTCAATATGCTGTCATAAGTTTTAACCAAAAGAAATACCACATATATTTGGTAATAGAACTAAATTGGAAAGTTTTATTTTTTTCAGTGACCTCCATATTCTGTCATACAAATAAAAGTTAAACCCTCTAAATTCAATTAGTTACACAGCAACCCAAACAGATTGTGTAAAGCATCACACTCCCCATCTCACAGGACTGGATATTCTGTCCCTCAGTGTAAAATAAATCATAAAATGGAATTGACTGTATCTTGCGGATTTTCCCTGTACAATATATATATATATAAAAGGATTCCCAATCCCTTATAAACAGGCAATTCAAAGAAAAAACATTTCTAGTAATAAATTTGCTAGAAACAACTACTGCACTGCTCAAAAAGCAGCTCAATATATGTAGTATCCAGCTAAAGACAAATATAATGCTTTGAAAAATATATATTTAATACGAGAGCTTGACAAAGGCTGTGCAAAGCCGAAGCGAGTTGCTTTTTTTTTTTGACCACTTGTGTAGTTTGCTCGCATGGTGAGGAGAGCCGGTCGGATAAGCTAAATGACATTGCCGTGATTTGTGCAAGACACGCAAGGATGTTCTGGGCAATTTGAGGATCAGCAACTTGATGCCGGTGTATGTAAGGAATTTGCCCATAACGTCCTTGCGTGTCTTGCACAAATCACGGCAATGTAATTTAGCTTATTCAACCGGCAATCCTCGCCATGCGAGCAAACAACGGAAGCCCAAGTGGTCAAAAAAAAAAGAGCAACGTGTTTCAGCTTTGCACAGCCTTTGTCAAGCTCTCATTGTATTAAATATATATTTCAAAGCATTCTATTTGCCATTAGCTGGATAGTACATATATTAAGCTGCTTTTTGAGTAGCACAGTAGTTTTTCTTTAAATCGCCACAGAATAAGCTAACAAGTTATTGAACTGGTTGTTTGTTCCTGAGAGTGCGCTTCTCTCTATGTGTATGATATTAGTGTTCAGACAGGCAGTGAGTCTGCGTAATGCCACAGATTTCACAGACATCACCCCAGTGTCGTATCTGTGAGGGGGCGGGCAACAGGGTAATTGCTCCCCCCCCTCAACAGCAGAGCAGTGACAGTGATCAGCACTCAGAGAGAGCAAAGTGATGCACTCGCTGCTCAGGAGCTCAACTGGGTCTTTATGATAGATTTACATACAATTTTCTATTAGATGCCGGCAAATGGCGATGTTCGATGGTATTTGCTCTCTAAGGGCTTGATTTTCAAAACCTTGACGCTCAAGTGAGATGATCTAAGAAGTCTCGTCGGTACGGCGAGGCCCTTAAAAAAATTTAGAAACACAAATTATATCTTGAGAAATGTTTATGTTGCTATGTAGTGTTCTTTTTGTGAAACAGAGACTCCTACATCACTATACAAGGCCTAAAAAATAACAAAGGTTTTTGTTTGATTTTTCTCCATGCCAGCAAGGTTTTGTATACCAGGCCCTAAGCCTGAGCTCCAGCCGTGCAAGGTCCCTGCTTGACTGATGCGCAGCTGAATGGATAGAATTCTACTTCATTAGGATAGTGAAATGGGATGGCTGTGCTGCAGTGTGCAGGGTTAGGTAAATGAGGCTGTCATTGTAAAGGAAACAGTGTAACTGTAATGTAAATTCTGATGTGTTTGTGTATGTTCATCTGTGTGTATGTATATATGGTTTATGGTTGTGTGTGTGCATGTATCTGTGTGTGTTTGTGGGTGTATATGTGTGTTTAAAATAAATATATATATATATATATATATATATACACACACAGTATATGTGTGTATGTGTACGCATGTATATATCTGTGTGTGTGTTTGTATGTGTGTGTATGCGTGTATATATGTATGGGTGTAGGTGTTTATGTGTGTGTTTGTATATAAGTGTGTGTGTGGGTGTATATGCGAGTGTGTGTGTGTATATATCTGTGTGCAAAAGTTTGTGTATGTGTGTGTTGGGTGTGCGTTTGTATGTGTGTGGGTGTATGTGTGCGTTTGTATATAAAAGTGTGTGTGTATGCGTGTAGATGTGTGTGTGTGCTGTTAGTGGCAGACTAGTGAGCAAACAACTGTTCTACACTGCTCTACCTCAGTCCTGCACATTAACTTTGAAACCATTGATCATTTTCTTTAACCCCTTCCCGGCCGAACTTATTTGTCTACATCAAAACAAATGATAGGTTGCTGCAGGCACATTAATCACACATAACCCCATTATTATACCCAGACACCACACTACTAATCCTTAGAACAACTCAGCCTGTATTTAAAGGTGGGACCCTCTGCAGACTGCCGCCTTATTTCAGTTCTTTTGACAGACTTGCGTTTTAGCCAATCAGTGCTGACTTCACAGGAGTGAGCACAATGCTATCTTTATGACACACGTGAACTAGCGCGGTCTAAAATAGAACATACAATTTCATCAATTGTGTTTGTTCTCTTGGTATTCTTTGTTAAACGCTAAACCTAGGTAGGCTCATAAACTGATTTGTGTCATATAGTTGTGTGTCATGTCATATAGATACCATTGTGCTCACTCCTATGGAGTGATTTATGAGTCAGCACTGATTGGCTACAATGCAAGTCTGTCAAAAGAACTGAAATAAGGGGACAGTCTGCAGAGGATTAGATACAAGGTTATCACAGAGGTGGAAAGTATATTAATATAACGGGGTTTGTTATGCAAAACTGGGCAATGGGCAATAAAGGGATTATCTATCTTTTTAACCCCTTAAGGACCACAGCACTTTTCCATTTTCTGACCGTTTGGGACCAAGGCTATTTTCACATTTCTGCTGTGTTTGTGTTTAGCTGTAATTTTCCTCTTACTCATTTACTGTACCCACACATATTATATACCGTTTTTCTCTGCATTAAATGGACTTTCTAAAGATACCATTATTTTCATCATATCTTATCATTTACTAGAAAAAAATTATAAATTATGAGGAAAAAATGGAAAAAAACACTTTATACTTTTTCCCAAAAAATCTGTTACACATCTACAACCACCAAAACACCAATGCTAAATAGTTTCTACATTTTGTCCTGAGTTTAGAAATACCCAATGTTTACATTTTCTTTGCTTTTTTTGCAAGTTATAGGGCAATAAGTACAAGTAGCACTTTGCTATTTCCAAACCACTTCTTTTTCCCCAAAATTAGCAATAGTTACATTGGAACACTTATATCTGCCAGGAATCCCTGAATATCCCTTGACATGTGTATATATTTTTTTAGAAGACAACCCAAAGTATTGATCTAGGCCCAGTTTGGTAAATTTCATGCCACCATTTCACTGCCAAATGCTATCAAATAAAAAAAATCGTTCACTTTTTCACAATTTTAGGTTTCTCACTGAAATAATTTACAAACAGCTTGTGCGATTATGGCACAAATAGTTGTAAAAGCTTCTCTGGGATCCCCTTTGTTCAGAAATAGCAGACATATATGGCTTCAGCGTTGCTTTTTGGTAATTAGAAGGCCGCTAAAAGCCGCTGCGTACCACATGTGTATTATGCCCAGAAGTGAAGAGGTTAATTAGGGAGCTTGTAGGCAGCTTGTAGGGTTAATTTTAGCTTTAGTGTAGTGGTCAACCCAAAGTATTGATCTAGGCCTATTTTGGTAAATTGCATGCAACCATTTCACCGTCAAATGCAATCAAATAAAAACAATTGTTCACTTTTTCACAAATTTTAGGTTTCTCACTGAAATAATTTACAAACAGGTTGTGCAATTATGGCACAAATGGTTGTAAATGCTTCTCTGGGATCCCCTTTGTTCAGAAATAGCAGACATATATGGCTTAGGCGTTGCTTTTTGGTAAATAGAAGGCCGCTAAATGCCAGTACTGAAATAAAAGGTTTTTTGTTTGTTTGTTTTTTTTATTTAAAAATGTATTCTGCTGTGTAGGAACCCCCCTTAGTCCCCAACCTCCTTGATCCCCCCCCTCCCAAAAAAAACAGCTCTCTACCCCCCCCCCCCCCCTCTACCTTATTGGGAGCCATCTTGTTTGCCTAAAAATATCTTATTTTTTATAATAAATTTAAAAATTTCTGTAGTGTAGCTGCCCCCCCCCACCCCCTCCCAGATCCCTTAGCCAAAAATTCTCACCCTCCACAGTCCTTTCCCCCACCATATGGCATAAATGTATTGTTTCATAGTGTAGTGTTCCCACCCACTCCCGCCCCCGTGCATGCCCCGCAAGCGATCCCGCCCCCCTCTGGTACGTACCCTTCCATCGATGGCCGCCCAACCGCCTCCCACACGGGCTCTCACCCACCAACGATCGTGGCCATCGATGGCCGATGCAGAGTGGGCCACAGAGTGGCTCTCTCTGTATCGGGTGGCTAAGCAATGTTATTGCAGAATGCCTCAATATCGAGGAATCACTGCAATAACATAAAAGCGTCTGGAAGCAATCAGGATCGCTTCCACCGCTTTCAAACACCAACGACGTACAGGGTACGTCCTTAGTCGTTAAGGACCTTTTTTTGTAGGACGTACCCTGTACGTCATAGGTCCTTAAGGGGTTAAACAATAACAATTTTCAAGCAGACAGTGCCTTTATGAATATTTAAGAGGCTGAAGTCAGTGGCGGTTCTACATGGGGGGCTACAGGGGCCAGTGCCCCTGTAAAAATGTCCCTGTCCCCCCTTGTGGTCCCCCCTGTGCTTATCCATTAAGTTGATTCCTTTTTTGCTGCAGTGTCATTGTTATTCCGCACTCGCCTCCTGATGTCAGAACCCCTCGCATGACGTCATCATTCTGCTGCCAGTGTTTCTCCTTATGATGTAGAATCGTTCTAAAAAGGAGCTGGAAAACCGGACCTCAAGTTGGCTTATCCCCCCCCCTCCCCCAGGACCTTTGATTTATCCCATTGAAGATCCCCATTCTTCCAGCTGCTGGACTCCTAATTTACCCCCTACAGGTCCCCAGATTATCCATCCCCCAGGACCACCCCCATACTCAGCATTAACCTCCCTGGACGATCCCCTTCACCGCCCAAAAGGATATAAATTTACCTTACAGCGGATCTCCTCACACAATTCAGCGGTTCTCAGTGATTGTATACTATTGCTGCAGCAATTCTGCCATACAGTAAGGATAAGATGGGGCATTACGGCTCTGATGCCGAAGTTGGGCAAATATCATTCAGCTGCCGCCTGCAGGATACCAGTTCCTTTTTTGGGGGAACTCAGCAGAAGAGACCCCCCCCAGCTGGTGCAGATTGGTAGAGCTAAGAGAGATAAGGGGGATGTAAACACCTATTGGATAGAATGATATCTGCATAATTTCCCAAACCTTTTGTCTCTATTCATTCATCTATTTCACTTGCATTTTCTCTCATTCTCTCTTCTCTAGTTTGTGCCATATATGGCATGGGGTGCATACATCCAATTTAACTCTTTGGCTACCAAACAGAACTGATACACTTTAATGTTCAATTCATGGAACCACTGTGGCAGCCAAATAGTTAACTAAGCCTGGGGTGCTTATGATATTTTATGATTTCCAACAGGTTATTCCCTGGCTTATACCACTATTGTGAAGCCTGAAGTGGATTGATATAATGTAATTACCTCTCCAGGTCTCTCTTGTATGCCCATAAAAAATATTCTGAAGGCTGCATGGGTGGTTATGCCCACAGACAATTTTTTATGCCCATAAAACATTCTAAAGACTGAAGAGCTGATTTGAGGTGCTTGTCTCCATGCTATTCCTATGTTCGGAAGGCTCAATATGATGCTAGGGTATGATTTTAATGTAAAGCAAAATTTAATGTGCCACTCTAATTGAACACTGGTCCCACCTTGGCTCCCCCAGTAAAATTTGTCTAGAATTACCACTGGCTGGAGTAATCCTTGATTCCTTACCAGTCAGGATATCTATTTTAGTGGTCTCCCTAATGCAGTTTTAGGGACCATACGATATTTCAAATTTACCTAGTTGACAACATGTCTTCTAAAAGTAGAATTAGTACCATTGCACAAAGCCTATGGTATTTTATCTTGCTAATAATAAATTCTTAGCTTAAATACAGGATGTAAAAAATTGAGAATTAGAACATTTCCATAGCATTACATATTTTATTCATAGTTTAAGTAGATCAGGTCACTTGTATAAATAACTGATTTGTAGGCACATTTCACCAATATCTAAGATGAACCAAGTGCCTAATTCTCTAGGTGATGTAATTATAAAATGGAAAACAAATACAGTAATTATAAAGAATTAGGACAGATTAAGAGATAGAGCATATGACTCCTATGATAAAAAATCATTAGAACTCATACTGAAAGTCCTTACTGAACAAGAAAATCAATAGCTCATGTAGTTCACATGGACAGCTGATAAAAGTTCATTGTATTCAAAGCTCCTGCAGGGACACCCTTTAAAATTTACTGAGCTCTCTCTTTTTCCACCTTCTGGAATGCCGATTTCTGCTAGTGCCTCTTGTTATATATAGCTAATACTTCAGTAACTAAATTTTCAGCATCCATGGCAGTTTCAAAAGTGAGTAGTAGCTATGGCAATGGCACAGCTACATCATGTGACTGGTGCTGCTGATTGGGTCACCATCCGTTTCCGCTCAGGACCAGCAATTTTCTACAGTGTAAAATACAGAGTTGCAGGATCACTAGTGCTAGAATGATATACCTAAGTAAATTAGAGCGTGTAATTGTTCCACTCTAAAAGCCATTACAAATCAATTCAAACAGATTTACCATCAACCATTTCCATGCAAAAAATATTTTACAATTAATTGCCTCTTTTTCATAAGCATTTATATGATTCAAAGATTTGTATTTATTGCTTAAAGTGAATGTACATTTTGATGATAAAGTGCCCGTTTTTTTAAAATTCTATTAAAAACAGGGCACTTTAATTCATCAAAATTTACATTTCACTTGTGTTGTGAAAATACTTAGCTTTTAATCCTGACAGCCGCTCCAGCTTCCTCCGCCCGTCGAAACCTCTTCCTACGTCAGAAATGACTGATTGTCATCCTCCAATCATGGCTTCCCCCCGGGGGAATCAGTGTCTGATTCAACCCCGTGATTGGAGGAAGCCGGATTCCTCATTTTAGACCCAGGAAGAGGCTTTGCGACGGGCAGAGGAAGCGATCCAGCGGCTGTCAAGATTAAAAGCTAAGTATTTTCTCAACACGAGTGAAATTTTGATGAATTAAAGTGCCCCTGTTTTTAATCAAATTTTTAAAAACCGGGCCCTTTATCATCAAAATTTACATTCACTTTATATATACCAACAATATCATAGATACGATGCAACAATGTTGCCATTTGTGATCAAACCTTTAACACCTAGTTACTCTAAGTGACAGGTATAGTTAAGGTAATTCATTGAAAAAAGCAATCCAAGTAGACAATCATTGAATGCATGTGCAAGACTCTCTTTCTCACCATTTCCAAAGGTGGCTCCAGACTTTCCCACAGTATCGTATTGCTGGCAAAGGCACACACACGCAGCCAGTCAGCCTAGGTGATAATTCACTCCAATGTAAACCACTTTTTCCCTAAACAAACTTCTCCAAACAAGGTATTATCTGCCTTTAAAATAGTGGCTGAAATTCTACCGCCTCTCCTGAGAAAAGGACAGAGACGTTTATTGTGCTCCACAAAGGCTTCTTGAAATGTATTGACAGTGCGAGCAATCCACAGAACTCTCAAGAGTAGAATCGATTGTTAACAAAAGTTTTCTCACAGAAAAATGAAACGGAGGTAAAGTGACGCATAGGAACTTTTGCACAGTGACATACAAGGTCGTCAAAACAGTCTATCAGACACCTGACAACAAAAACATGAAGTATTTTGAAGAAAACATTTTTAAAAAGGAGATAAGAAATGTGCCACTAAAAATAAATGAACACAGATGAAAAAAAAACTATGGGTCTCCTCACAATTCAATGATTTTAATAGCTCTGATAATACAGTGCTAATGTCCCACTAAAGGAGGGGGGCTAGTGTTCATCTACGCTGCCCCCAAAATATTGTTTTTACTAAAATTCTATCTTTTACAATTGTTTTAAGTGTGCAAATACAATCTGGTTTATAAAACTAACTACAAACTACAAGTAGCTTGCAATGCTTTTGCCATAATCATAAAATGGTCTGATGTGAAGGCAATTAGCTAAAGATTATATCCTCAAATCTCAGCATTACTATTTAATACATTAAGATTGTATCTGGAATTAAATTTTGAAATTGGACCTTCCGGTTGGGTGGAGTCAGCAACACGCCGCAACATTGCAACGCTGATCGTGCGTTCTAGTTACTGAAGGGCGAATACCAACTACCATTGCTGCATGTTTCCTTTGGCTGTAACACAGCGCTACAAGCCTTGATATCAGGCTCTACGGTGCCGCATTGCACTTGAAGGCCTCTCTTCGCCGCCTGGCTCAATCGCAAAGCCAGCACCTTTCCTGATCATTGCCTCAGCTCAGCAAAGCCTGATACAGAGTGTCTGCATGCACGTCACAGACGCTATCCACTGGCAAGGTGTTGCTGCAGGAGGAGCCACGAAAATCAGAGTACCCAGAGTCACACGGATTGGACGTGGGCCACGTTTGCTCAGAGGTGTCTGGCAACTTCAACCCTTTCCCCCATGAGGACGTGGTGGTCTTGCCTGGCTGCTGGCCTGGTACCTGTACTCCGCAAAGTCGCCAAAACGCAAGTATAGCGAAGTTTTCAGTGGCTACTGTATACTCTAGCCTGCTGTGATTCATCCATCAGTCTATGGGCTATTGCATGCTTGTTTTATATGCAGGCATAAGGCTCTGGGCAAACTTGGACACCTTGCTACCCCTTTTGAGTATATGCTATACAGTTATATATGGAATAACAAATGGGCAAATTTTATGTATATATATGCATGATTAATTGTTCTGTTGTGACTGATACATCATCAGTGGTTATAATTCTCTGAATTTACTTCTTGAACCAATATTTACTCATATGTTCTTTGTTCACCTAGCTATATCTTATAAGGATTAATACGTTTCTCCTTTAGTACCTCAATCTAGCCTTAGCCTACTATCCAACAGGAGGTTTGCACACATAGGTTGTCTTAGGCTTACCTGATAATTTTATTTCCATCGTGGGGAGGAGAGTCCACGGCTTCATTAATTACTTTTGGCAATTAAGAACCTGGCCACTAGGAGGAGGCAAAGACACCCCAGCCAAAGGGGTACCCCACTCCCCTCATCCCACAGTCATTCTGCCGAGGGAACAAGGAACAGTAGGAGAAATATCAAGGTATAAATGGTGCCAGACGAAGAAAAATTACATTTAGGTCCGCCCACCGGAGTTACGGGCGGGAGCCGTGGACTCTCCTCCCCATGATGGAAATAAAATTATCAGGTAAGCATAATTTATGTTTTCCATCTAAAGGGGAGGAGAGTCCACAGCTTCATTCATTACTTTTGGGAAACATATACCCAAGCTTAGAGTAAACTGAATGAATCCGGGAGGGTAAAAGGCGGACCCTAATCTGAGGGCACCACAGCCTGTAAAACCTCTCTCCCAAAAGCAGCTTCCACAGAAGCAAAAACATCAAATTTGTAAAACTTTGAAAAAGTGTGTAAGGAGGACCAGGTAGTCGCCTTACAAATCTGCTCCATAGAGGCCTCATTCTTGAAGGCCCAAGACGAAGCCATAGCTCTAATTGAATGAGCCGTGATCCTCTGAGAAGGCTTATGTCCCATTATCTCATAGGCCAAGCGAATCAAGCTCCTAAACCAAAAAGACAAAGTAGAAGAGGCCCTCTGCCCCTTGTGCTTCCCGGAATATACCACAAAAAGAGATGTAGACTGTCTAATATCCTTTGTAGCCTGAAGATAGAACTTTAAGTCACGAACCACATCCAGATTATGAAGTAACCTCTCCTTAGAAGAAGAAGCTTTAGGACACAAAGAAGGAACAATTATTTCCTGATTGATGTTATGGTTAGACACCACCTTGGGAAGAAAACCCAAACTGGTGTGAAGAACAGCCTTATTTGCATGAAAAACCAGGTAAGGAGGCTCGAATTGCAAGGCAGCGAGCTCAGATACTCTGCGTGCCGATGCAATAGCCAACAGGAAGAGAACCTTCCAGGACAGAATCTTAATATTAATGGATTGCATAGGCTCAAACGGAACCCTCTCCAATACCTTAAGGACCAAGTTTAAGCTCCATGGGGAGCAGACTGCCTAAAGACAGGCCTGATTCTAGACAAAGCCTGAACAAAAGATTGAATGTCAGGAAGCTCAGCGAATCTCCTGTGCAACAAGACTAATAATGCCGAAATCTGTCCCTTTAAGGAACTAGCGGCAAGACCCTTCTCCAAACCCTCCTGGAGAAAGGACAGACTCCTGGATACCTTCACCTTGTGCCAAAGATATCCATGCTTCTCACACCAGGACAAGTAAGTCCTTCACACCTTATGGTAGATGCGACGAGTGACTGGCTTCCTTGCCTGAACTAGAGTGTCAATCACACTTTCAGAAAAAAAACTCTCTTGGCAGTCAGCCTCAGATAAATTAGATTTTTATGTTGAAAGGGACCCTGTTCCAGCAGATCACTGCGACAGGGTAACCTCCATGGTGGAGAGGATGACATCCCCATCAGATCTGCAAACCACGTCCTCCGCGGCCAGGATGGAGCAATCAGGATGGCCGAAGCTCGCTCCTGTTTGATGCGTGCCACTACACGAGGTAGAAGTGATAAAGGTGGAAAAATGTAAGCTGGGCTGAATCCCCAAGGCACCGCTAAGGCATCTATGAGCTCTGCCTGGGGATCCCTCGACCTTGACCCATATCGGGGTAGCTTGCAATTGAGTCTGGACGCCATGAGATCTATCTCCGGCGTTCCCCATCTGAGACAAATTTCTGCAAACACTTCGGGGAGAAGAGACCATTCCCCAGAATAAAAGGATTGCCTGCTGAGAAAGTCCGCTTCCCAGTTGTCCACACCTGGAATGTGAATTGCTGAAAGCGAGCAGCTGTGGGACTCCGCACACTCCAAAATCAGAGAAACCAGAAACGCAAACCTTAAGAACTTGAAGTGGACCCTGTGAATTGGAACATGAAGGTAAGCATCCTTCAAGTCTATTGTCGTCATGAACTGCCCCTCTTGAACTAGGGGCAGAATAGATCTGATCGTTTCCATTTTGAACGATGGAACAGTCAGAAATTTGTTTAAACACTTTATGTCTAGAATTGGGTGGAACGTGCCTTCTTTCTTTGGGACCACAAAAAGATTTGAATAGTACTGTAGAGAGGAGAGATTTCTTACACATTCTAGAAAGGCCTCTCTCTTTTCCGGTCTTGAAGACAGGAGGAATCTGTCCCTGGGCGGATGGGTCCTGAATCCTATCCTGTAACCCTGGGTGACAACCTCCAGAACCCAAGGGTCCTGAATGTCCTGCAACCAGGCTTTGGAGAAGAGAGACAATCTGCCCCCTACTTGGTACGGAGACCGGTCGGGGGGCGCCCCTTCATGCCTGACTCGGCAGGCTTCTTGTTCTGCTTGGACTTGTTCCAAGACAGAGCAGGCTTCCAAGTTCCCTTGGACTGATCCGCTTTCGCGGCGGGCTGCTGATGCTGGGCCTTGTTCGCACAAATGGGACGAAAAGTAGATCCTTTAGGCTTAGTAGTCTTATTTTGCGGAAGGAAAGCTCCCTTGCCTCCCGTAACCGTGGATATGATCAAATCCAATCCTGGACCAAACAGAATCTTTCCTTGGAAAGGCAGAGACAAGAGCCTCGACTTAGAGGTCAGGTCCGCCGACCAAGATTTTAGCCACAAAACCCTGTGAGCTAAAACGGAGAATCCTGAAACCTTTGCGTTCAGGTGAATAATTTGCATATTGTCGTCACAAATGAAAGAATTGGCGACCCTTAGCACCTTAATCTTATCCTGTATCTCGTCAATTGAAGTCTCCCTCTCGACCATATAACACAGGGATTCCCACCAATATGTTGCAGCTCCGGCAACCGCGGCTACAGTCACTGCCAGTTGAAAAACAAACCCTGTGTGCTGAAACATCTTCCTTAACATGTTGTCCAGCTTTTTATCCATGGGCTCTTTGAACGACAAACTATCCTCGAGAGGAATAGTTGTCTGTTTCGCGAGCGTGGAGATAGCACCATCCACCTTAGGGACAGTCCCCCACAACTCGAGCTAAGAGTCCGGGACGGGGAACAGTTTCTTAAAGGAAGAAGAAGGGGAAAAGGAAGAACCTAATCGCTCCTATTCATTCTTAATATTAGCCATCTTAACAGGAACCGGGAAGGTCTGAGGCACCACCCTGTCCTCGTATACCTTATCAAGCTTAAGAATAGAAGATTCCTCCGGCAAGCACTTGTTTCAGCAAAAAAGCGCAAATTCTCTATCATAAACCTAAAGTCAGGTTTCTCCGCAGCCAGAGGATGAGATGACATGGACTCCGACCAAGAAGGAGCCTCCTCCGAAGAGTCGGAGTGGGCCTCATCATCGTATAATGCCTCTGATATTTCCATAGGCGTAGACAACCCCTGGGTTGGGCCTCCATGATACGCCCTACACTTGCGCTTAGCAAAACGTGGCAAGGCATGGATCACTTTCAATACCTCCGCTTGTAGTTGATCCGCAAAATCTGACGGCCAATGAATCTCTCTCGTAGGAGTAAAGGTTGGACCCTGGGGCGCTGCATGTGCACTCGGAGATGAAAGCAGGGAACACACCTCACGGTACGGGGAACCCTAAGAGGTGGACGGCTCAGTAGTACTAGACATCCCTTTATTTTTAGATGTCGCAACTTTATCAAGGCATGTGGAACATAATTTAAGACTTAAGTTCTCCCAAAAGGATTTATTTCAATTCACAGAGGAAATATAATCTTGTCAGGAGATTTGAATATGACATTCTCCCCTTTGTTAGATCAATCCAATACGAGACAGTCCGTGAAGAAGGGTAGAGAAGTCAAAGTTTTGCAAAATCTATGTTACAAATCATCCTTGAAGGATATCTGGTGATTACAAAATCCCGACCTTAGGGAGTATACCTGCAAATCCAAATCTTTTAAATCCTTCTCTCGAATTGACTATTTCCTGGTCTTTGCCAATATGCTGGGACTAGAAATTAAGGCAGAAATAAAAGACATATCTATTTCGGATCATGCCATTATTACACTACAAATAAATACTGGTAGATAGAGTTAAAATAAGTGCTGTTTTTTCTTTACGCAATTTTTATTACATAGTGTACAATTTAAACATTGTTGAAGATGAAAAGGGGTGGAATTTTCCAAATGTAATGCAGATTATAGTAATAAACCAGAAGTATTTTGGGAAACGGCCAAGTCAGTTCTCAGAGGAGGCCTTTCTCTTTAGATGGAGGAAAAAGACAGAGTAGGGAAGAACAACTTTCTAATACAGTCAGGAATACCTACAGGGAATATGTTGGTAATCCCACTCAATTTTTATGGAAAAAATATCTTAATGCTAAATTAGAAAGGGAGTTTTTCCTAAAGCAAAATATTACAATTGAAGAACAGAGACAAGAGGCCCTCTTCAGTGGCCAGTTTGGGAAGTTGCAAAATATTTAGCTAAATTAGTCAGAAAAAACTGAACCAAAAGAATTTCATAGCTGCAATTAAGTTCAGAGATAAAAGACTCACTAATATTAATGACATTAGGCAAGCTTTTTCTATTTTTTTTCAAGAAGTTTACTCTGAGGGTGGTATTAATGAGATTAATAAAAATAATTTCTGGCAGAAGTCTGAGATTATCTCAGATCTTGAATGTGGACTTGCAAAGACTGAATGAGTCAATCACAATCACTGAGATCTCTGAAACCATCTAAAAATTAAGATTAAATAAAGCTTCAGGTCCTCACTGCCTTCCAGTAGAATTCTACAAACGTCTACATGATCAGCTGCTATCCCCTCTATCCCTGCTTTTTAATACTATACAGGTATAAATATTTTACAGTCTCTAATATTGTTCCAATACATAAGAAGGATAAAGATCCAGAATGTACAGCATCTTATAGACCAATTTCTTTGCTTAATCAAGACTATAAAATTTTAGCTTCCATTATTTCAAAAAGACTTTAAGTTTGTTTAGGTTCTATAATCCACAAAGATCAAGCTGGCTTCATAATAGGTAGAAGACCAGTTAAAAACTTGCGTAAGGCTATGCTAGTATTAGATAATTACTGGAGTAAACCCAGCAGTAAAAAATCCCACACTATAACGGATTTGGCACTACTAACGGTAGATGCCAAAAAAGCATTTGACTCCATTGGTTGGGATCATATTTTACAGCTATTGAAGGTTTTGGGCTTACAGGACAATTCTTACATTTTGTACGTCTCATTGCCCATACTCTAAGCTTCCTCTATAATAGTAAACAGGGATATGTCGGATAGTTTTATTCTTAGGAGAGGCACACATCAAAGATGCCCTCTCTCTCCTATCGTAATCAATCTATCATTGGAACCACTGGAAATAATGTTAAGAGAAGAAATTAAAGGGATTAGGCTTGGAGGTGAGAATATGGTGTTGTTCCTATATGCAGATGACATATTTCTATTCTTGAGTAAGACAAGCCAGACGATACCTAAAATATTACAGATTATCGAGATATATAGTTCATTCTCCGGGTATAAAATCAATCTTGGAAGATCAGAACTTCTCTGGATACGCGAACCAACCGCAGAAGTATCACATACCTTTAAGAAAGTGAACCAAATTAAATATTTGGGTATCAGTTTAAGTAAAAATCATGCTCTATGGTATGACCTACCATGTTTTGAGGATTTTAAGAAGAAACTTACTGCCTGGAGTAATCTTCCCATTTCTTTATCTGCACGCATTATGATAATTAAAGCCATCCTATTTTCAAGGTTGCTTTATCTCTTGCAAAATCTACCATTACTCCTACCTAAATTTTTTTACTGTATTCCATAGGATGTGCTCTCATTTCATTTGGCAGGGGAAGAGGGAGCGTATTTCTATTTTTTAATTGTCTCTGCCCAGAATGAATGGCGGGCTGGCATTCCCTAATATCCAATTATACAATTATACCACTTTATGCAAATTTGCTCTAGATTGGATCACAGAAAAGAACTATGTCTCCTTCATTAAGATTGAATCTAACTTAATACACCCCTTCGCACTAAAAGCCATATTACACATATCATTCTCTAAAATTCCGTCAAACGTAGCCCAACTGTACACCTTTAGATATATAATCAAAGCCTGGCAAAGTGTTTGTACAGAAATCAAAACTAACTATCGCAGGTCAGGCTTTTTGCCCCTAGTTGGAAATCCAGACTTTGTTCCAGGCCTGGATCAAGGTGTTCTCACCCTTTGGGCCAGCAGAGGCATTAGAGGGGTTAGGGAAGTGTGTGAAAATGGAATGTTACGGGCGAGAGCCTTCCAGGACTTGTGTTTGGAGTTCCATCTTCCTAGGTCCACTTTCTTTGCTTTCCTCCAGATTAGGTATTGGATAAAATATCTAAAACTGTAAATGGGTCCCGACATCTACTTATGAGAACTAGATAAAGTTATTAGAGCATATGCCGAAGGGAATGTTTCCATCTCATTCTTATATAATACTATTGTTGGTTTCCATGGGAGGACTCATAATGAAACTTTATCACTTAAATGGAAGAACATTTTAGTAGATCTCCCAAGAGAAAGTATCATGCAAAGTATCCGACTAGTTGATAAATCATTGGTCTCCACGAATTGGAAAGAATCCCACTTTAAGTTAATTTATTATATATTACTCCCTAGAGTCTAGTAAGATGGTATAGCAAAGAAGAGAATTGGCCAAGATGTAAGGCCGCTTCGGAAAACATTTTACATTGCCTTTGGCATTGTCCCAAAATGTATCAGTTCTGCAGTAAGGTGACTTTCTAGTTCAATAGACTATATGACTTTGATCTCAGACTTCAACCTGACCAGATCTTTTTTTTTTGACTAAGCACTCCACTATTAACATTCATTATAAACTTATAAATACAATAATTTTGATAGGACAAAATTTGATTTTAAAGAACTAGAAGAATAGAATGGGACCCGAATTTACTGAATTTGTAAAAATGGTGCACAATCAGATGATTATGGCTTTAGCCGCTGAGGCCCAAATACAAGTTGTTTCCCCATTCAAGTGCTCAGATTGGTTCAGACAAAACATTGACAATGGGGTCTTTTCAGTTTTTTGGAGAAACAGTACTTGAATTAACCCCATTTTTTTTCTCTCCAACCCTCCTCTCATAAGGTCTCACATTTTTTGTAAAACTTTAAACTTGGATCTAAAACGAAATATCTAAGCATAACGTAACAATTTTAATATAAGTTTAAAAGCTTTTCTATAATATGAAGCCATTTTTCTGTGGGATATTTTACACTAAACTTTATACAGAGAGTTCCGGGAATATTTGAATGTTTATTTTTGATATATAGCATATCCCATGTTATGTTGATAGGCTTATGTAAATGTTATATGCACAGAAAAAGCGTGCTATTTCTATACTAGACTAATAAGTATGGACATTATAGATCTCATGAATAGAACCGTTTAATTATAAATGACGTTATGTCCAGAGCAGTGTTTTTCAACCAGTGTGCCGTGAGAGATCCTCAGGTGTGCCATGGCAGACTGACAACAGTGTAACATATTTTTTAAATTTTGCTTGTTTTTTACTCTGGGCCGTTTTTTTATTTTGAGTGAGATGATGACTGAGGGTAACTGCGCAGCGGCAGCTCATATATATATATATATATATATATATATATATATATATATATATATATATATATATATATATATATATATATATATATACAGTCCACATATAACACTTCCCAGTTTGCAGGGGGGGGACTTTTCCCAGTGTGGGGGTGTCCCTCTTTCAAATTTTGAAATATTGGGAGGTATGTGACAGGCTCATCAGGCAGACAGGCATCATTTACAACCATGACATATTGACATTCATTCACAGACAATCATTATGATTACAGGAAGGCTGGTGGCAGGCACTTCAAAAACCAAACTGGTGCAAAAATAAATTTAAAAGAAAAAAACTTTAATGAAAATCGATAATATAAAATACATATAAGGCATGACACCAAGACAAGGAGGTATAACAAACAAAGCCTGACGCGTTTCGCGCCCTCTAGTGGCGCTTATTCATAGGCTAGAGCACTAGGTGAGTTTTAAAGGGAAAAACTAGAGGGCGCGAAATGCGTCAGGCTTTGTTATCTCTCCTTGTCTTGGTGTCATGCCTTATATGTATTTTATATTATCTATTTTCATTAAAGTTTTTTTCTTTTAAATTTATTTTTGCACCCGTTTGGTTTTTGAAGTGCCTGCCACCAGCTTTCCTGTTTTCGTTACGTTGTGCGATATTGGGTCTTATCGCAGGCTACGGCACTCTGCTAGATCAGCTCATTGGAGGATTTTACACATTTGCCAGTTCCGTTTCCGGATGCAGCTATACCGCGCTCACCTTCCAAGTTTGCAATCATTATGATTGATTGTGAATGAATGTCAATATGTCATGTATAGTTTGTAGGAGGCATGGCATGACAGCACAGTACAGTGTGTGTGTATATATATATATATATATATATATATATACTGTATTAGGCTACAATGTGTGATTTTGTAAAATTTTGAGATGGTAGTGTGCCGCAGGATTTTTTTAATGTAAAAAAGTGTGCCACGGCAAAAAAAAGATTGAAAATCACTGGTCCAGAGGCTTTTGTCCATATGAAATGTCTCTTTTTTTCTGTTTTACTTTTATTATTCTCACTATGTATGAGAATGTTTAATTTTTCTTTTTTTGAATTTTGTGAAATCCTATCAGATATTCTGATGTTATATACGTTGTCAAAAAAAACTGTACTAAAAAATGTCTAATTATGTTTAGTAAAAAAACAACTCTGCAATATACTTTCGTTATTTATTTTGTCCCCTTTTGCTATAATTTAACTCAGGAAATTGTTAGAATTGGTGCAGATTCCATACACACTGCTTATATAAGTCACCCAGTCATTGGCTGCACGCACTACTGACTTGATTTTTTTCAACATTTAAGCAACAAATATCATTTTAGAAACACATCTGCAAATTATTTTCTGGATACTTTTTCCTTTAAAGCCACATTAAACACTTTCTTCACACATATACATATACACATGCACATGGGGCCAGTTAAAGGGACATAAAAGCAAAATTGCTATCAGATAAACCATACAATTTTAAACTACTTTGCAACTGACTTCTATTATCTAATTGTCTATGTTCTCTTGGTATCCTTTGTTGAAAAGAATAGATAGGTATGCTTAGGAGCTAGCTACTGATTGGTGGCTGCACATATATGCCTCTTATTGGCTTACAGATGTGCTCGAAAAGCTCCCAGTAGTGCCTTGCTGTTCCTTCAATAAACATTTCCAAAAGAATGAAGCAAAATTGGAAAGTTGTTTCAATTTATATACTGTATCTGAATCATGAAAAAAAAGTTAGGGTTTTATGCCCCTTTAACAAAACATGTGAACGCTCCTAAACCTATCTAAGTATGCTCTCATGAAAAAGAGCTCATCAAGAGAACACCAAGAGAAAGAGGTAAATCCTTTTCCGGATAACAGTGATTTGCATTAAACATTGTTAAGAGCTAAATGGTTAACAATTGTTCAGCTTTCTGTCTTTGGCATTAGAACACAATGATAAGTGGTAAAGGGGATTTTTTGGATCACTAACAAAGACAGTTTGTTTCTCTGGAGGAGGGAAAGTAGGCTACATGTAAAACCTCCAAGGGCCGCATGTGGCCCCTTTATGCCCTCCACAGCAGGTAAACAGAATAAGGTTACATATATAATTAAAGGGAAAGTCTACAATTGAATTATTGTTTTAAAAGATAGATAATCCCTTTATTAGCCATTCCCCAGTTTTGCATAACCAACACAGTTAATACTTTTGACTTCTGTGATTACCTTGTATCTAAGCCTCTTCTGACAGCCCCCTGATCACATGACTTTTTATTTATTATCTATTGGCTTGCATTTATTACTGTGTTGTGCAAAATCTTAAATAACTCCCCAGGCGTGAACACAATGTTATCTACATGGCCCACATGAACAAGCAGTCTCCTATGTTAAAAGCAAATAAAAAAAGCATGTGATAAGAGACTGTCTATAGTGGCTTAGAAACAGGCAGAAATTTAGAGGTTTAAATGTTATAAAGTATATTATTATATCAATGTTGGTTGTGCAAAGCTGGGGAATGGGTAGTAAAGGCGTTATCTATCTTTTTAAACAATAACAATTTTAGAGTAGACTGTCCCTTTAAGGGCTGGATTACAAGTGGAGCACTAATTTATTGCGTGCCCGCAAAACGGGCAAATTTGTCAGCTTGTGGGCACGCAATAAATAACCAGCCATTACATATGGCTGGTTATTGCTACCACGAGCATGTGGTAGCAATTAGCGCTTATAAAATTAACCAGAGATCAGAACTCTGGTTAATTTTATAAATTGTCCACCAAATGCCCCCTGAATACAGTGTAATATATTTTATTAAAAAATAAAGAGAGTAGCATCTTTATTTTTTAATAAAAACAGAATTTATGTTTACCTGATAAATTACTTTCTCCAACGGTGTGTCCGGTCCACGGCGTCATCCTTACTTGTGGGATATTCTCTTCCCCAACAGGAAATGGCAAAGAGCCCAGCAAAGCTGGTCACATGATCCCTCCTAGGCTCCGCCTACCCCAGTCATTCGACCGACGTTAAGGAGGAATATTTGCATAGGAGAAACCATATGATACCGTGGTGACTGTAGTTAAAGAAAATAAATTATCAGACCTGATTAAAAAACCAGGGCGGGCCGTGGGCCGGGCACACCGTTGGAGAAAGTAATTTATCAGGTAAACATAAATTCTGTTTTCTCCAACATAGGTGTGTCCGGTCCACGGCGTCATCCTTACTTGTGGGAACCAATACCAAAGCTTTAGGACACGGATGAAGGGAGGGAGCAAATCAGGTCACCTAAATGGAAGGCACCACGGCTTGCAAAACCTTTCTCCCAAAAATAGCCTCAGAAGAAGCAAAAGTATCAAACTTGTAAAATTTGGTAAAAGTGTGCAGTGAAGACCAAGTCGCTGCCCTACATATCTGATCAACAGAAGCCTCGTTCTTGAAGGCCCATGTGGAAGCCACAGCCCTAGTGGAATGAGCTGTGATTCTTTCAGGAGGCTGCCGTCCGGCAGTCACATAAGCCAATCTGATGATGCTTTTAATCCAAAAAGAGAGAGAGGTAGAAGTTGCTTTTTGACCTCTCCTTTTACCAGAATAAACAACAAACAAGGAAGATGTTTGTCTAAAATCCTTTGTAGCATCTAAATAGAATTTTAGAGCGCGAACAACATCCAAATTGTGCAACAAACGTTCCTTCTTCGAAACTGGTTTCGGACACAAAGAAGGTACGACTATCTCCTGGTTAATGTTTTTGTTAGAAACAACTTTTGGAAGAAAACCAGGTTTAGTACGTAAAACCACCTTATCTGCATGGAACACCAGATAAGGAGGAGAACACTGCAGAGCAGATAATTCTGAAACTCTTCTAGCAGAAGAAATTGCAACCAAAAACAAAACTTTCCAAGATAATAACTTAATATCAACGGAATGTAAGGGTTCAAACGGAACCCCCTGAAGAACTGAAAGAACTAAGTTGAGACTCCAAGGAGGAGTCAAAGGTTTGTAAACAGGCTTGATTCTAACCAGAGCCTGAACAAAGGCTTGAACATCTGGCACAGCTGCCAGCTTTTTGTGAAGTAACACAGACAAGGCAGAAATCTGTCCCTTCAAGGAACTTGCAGATAATCCTTTCTCCAATCCTTCTTGAAGAAAGGATAGAATCTTAGGAATCTTTACCTTGTCCCAAGGGAATCCTTTAGATTCACACCAACAGATATATTTTTTCCATATTTTGTGGTAAATTTTTCTAGTTACAGGCTTTCTGGCCTGAACAAGAGTATCAATAACAGAATCTGAGAACCCTCGTTTTGATAAGATCAAGCGTTCAATCTCCAAGCAGTCAGCTGGAGTGAGATCAGATTCGGATGTTCGAACGGACCTTGAACAAGAAGGTCTCGTCTCAAAGGTAGCTTCCATGGTGGAGCCGATGACATATTCACCAGATCTGCATACCAAGTCCTGCGTGGCCACGCAGGAGCTATCAAGATCACCGACGCCCTCTCTTGATTGATCCTGGCTACCAGCCTGGGGATGAGAGGAAACGGCGGGAATACATAAGCTAGTTTGAAGGTCCAAGGTGCTACTAGTGCATCTACTAGAGTCGCCTTGGGATCCCTGGATCTGGACCCGTAGCAAGGAACCTTGAAGTTCTGACGAGAGGCCATCAGATCCATGTCTGGAATGCCCCACAGTTGAGTAATTTGGGCAAAGATTTCCGGATGGAGTTCCCACTCCCCCGGATGTAATGTCTGACGACTCAGAAAATCCGCTTCCCAATTTTCCACTCCTGGGATGTGGATTGCAGATAGGTGGCAGGAGTGAGTCTCCGCCCATTGAATGATTTTGGTCACTTCTTCCATCGCCAGGGAACTCCTTGTTCCCCCCTGATGGTTGATGTACGCAACAGTCGTCATGTTGTCTGATTGAAACCGTATGAACTTGGCCTTTGCTAGCTGAGGCCAAGCCTTGAGAGCATTGAATATCGCTCTCAGTTCCAGAATATTTATCGGTAGAAGAGATTCTTCCCGAGACCAAAGACCCTGAGCTTTCAGGGGTCCCCAGACCGCGCCCCAGCCCATCAGACTGGCGTCGGTCGTGACAATGACCCACTCTGGTCTGCGGAAGGTCATCCCTTGTGACAGGTTGTCCAGGGACAGCCACCAACGGAGTGAGTCTCTGGTCCTCTGATTTACTTGTATCTTCGGAGACAAGTCTGTATAGTCCCCATTCCACTGACTGAGCATGCACAGTTGTAATGGTCTTAGATGAATGCGCGCAAAAGGAACTATGTCCATTGCCGCTACCATCAAACCTATTACTTCCATGCACTGCGCTATGGAAGGAAGAGGAACGGAATGAAGTGTTTGACAAGAGTTTAGAAGTTTTGTTTTTCTGGCCTCTGTCAGAAAAATCCTCATTTCTAAGGAGTCTATTATTGTTCCCAAGAAGGGAACCCTTGTCGACGGAGATAGAGAACTCTTTTCCACGTTCACTTTCCATCCGTGAGATCTGAGAAAGGCCAGGACTATGTCCGTGTGAGCCTTTGCTTGAGGAAGGGACGACGCTTGAATCAGAATGTCGTCCAAGTAAGGAACTACAGCAATGCCCCTTGGTCTTAGTACCGCTAGAAGGGACCCTAGTACCTTTGTGAAAATCCTTGGAGCAGTGGCTAATCCGAAAGGAAGCGCCACGAACTGGTAATGCTTGTCCAGGAATGCGAACCTTAGGAACCGATGATGTTCCTTGTGGATAGGAATATGTAGATACGCATCCTTTAAATCCACCGTGGTCATGAATTGACCTTCCTGGATGGAAGGAAGAATTGTTCGAATGGTTTCCATTTTGAACGATGGAACCTTGAGAAACTTGTTTAAGATCTCGAGATCTAAGATTGGTCTGAACGTTCCCTCTTTTTTGGGAACTATGAACAGATTGGAGTAGAACCCCATCCCTTGTTCTCCTAATGGAACAGGATGAATCACTCCCATTTTTAACAGGTCTTCTACACAATGTAAGAATGCCTGTCTCTTTATATGGTCTGAAGACAATTGAGACCTGTGGAACCTCCCCCTTGGGGGAAGCCCCTTGAATTCCAGAAGATAACCTTGGGAGACTATTTCTAGTGCCCAAGGATCCAGAACATCTCTTGCCCAAGCCTGAGCAAAGAGAGAGAGTCTGCCCCCCACCAGATCCGGTCCCGGATCGGGGGCCAACATTTCATGCTGTCTTGGTAGCAGTGGCAGGTTTCTTGGCCTGCTTTCCCTTGTTCCAGCCTTGCATTGGTCTCCAGGCTGGCTTGGCTTGAGAAGTATTACCCTCTTGCTTAGAGGACGTAGCACTTGGGGCTGGTCCGTTTCTACGAAAGGGATGAAAATTAGGTTTATTTTTGGCCTTGAAAGACCTATCCTGAGGAAGGGCGTGGCCCTTACCCCCAGTGATATCAGAGATAATCTCTTTCAAGTCAGGGCCAAACAGCGTTTTCCCCTTGAAAGGAATGTTAAGTAATTTGTTCTTGGAAGACGCATCCGCTGACCAAGATTTCAACCAAAGCGCTCTGCGCGCCACAATAGCAAACCCAGAATTTTTCGCCGCTAACCTAGCCAATTGCAAAGTGGCGTCTAGGGTGAAAGAATTGGCCAATTTGAGAGCACGGATTCTGTCCATAATCTCCTCATAAGGAGGAGAATCACTATCGATCGCCTTTACTAGCTCATCGAACCAGAAACACGCGGCTGTAGTGACAGGGACAATGCATGAAATTGGTTGTAGAAGGTAACCTTGCTGAACAAACATCTTTTTAAGCAAACCTTCTAATTTTTTATCCATAGGATCTTTGAAAGCACAACTATCTTCTATGGGTATAGTGGTGCGTTTGTTTAAAGTAGAAACCGCTCCCTCGACCTTGGGGACTGTCTGCCATAAGTCCTTTCTGGGGTCGACCATAGGAAACAATTTTTTAAATATGGGGGGAGGGACGAAAGGTATACCGGCCTTTCCCATTCTTTATTTACAATGTCCGCCACCCGCTTGGGTATAGGAAAAGCTTCTGGGAGCCCCGGGACCTCTAGGAACTTGTCCATTTTACATAGTTTCTCTGGGATGATCAAATTCTCACAATCATCCAGAGTGGATAATACCTCCTTAAGCAGAGCGCGGAGATGTTCCAACTTAAATTTAAATGTAATCACATCGGGTTCAGCTTGTTGAGAAATTTTCCCTGAATCTGAAATTTCTCCCTCAGACAAAACCTCCCTGGCCCCCTCAGACTGGTGTAGGGGCATTTCAGAAACATTATCATCAGCGTCCCCATGCTCTTCAGTATCTAAAACAGAGCAGTCGCGCTTGCGCTGATAAGTGGGCATTTTGGCTAAAATGTTTTTGATAGAATTATCCATTACAGCCGTTAATTGTTGCATAGTAAGGAGTATTGGCGCGCTAGATGTACTAGGGGCCTCCTGAGTGGGCAAGACTGGTGTAGACGAAGGAGGGAATGATGCAGTACCATGCTTACTCCCCTCACTTGAGGAATCATCTTGGGCATCATTTTCAGTGTCACATAAATCACATCTATTTAAATGAGAAGGAACCTTGGCTTCCCCACATTCAGAACACAGTCTATCTGGTAGTTCAGACATGTTAAACAGGCATAAACTTGATAACAAAGTACAAAAAACGTTTTAAAATAAAACCGTTACTGTCACTTTAAATTTTAAACTGAACACACTTTATTACTGCAATTGCGAAAAAGTATGAAGGAATTGTTCAAAATTCACCAAAATTTCACCACAGTGTCTTAAAGCCTTAAAAGTATTGCACACCAAATTTGGAAGCTTTAACCCTTAAAATAACGGAACCGGAGCCGTTTTTATCTTTAACCCCTTTACAGTCCCTGGTATCTGCTTTGCTGAGACCCAACCAAGCCCAAAGGGGAATACGATACCAAATGACGCCTTCAGAAAGTCTTTTCTATGTATCAGAGCTCCTCACACATGCGACTGCATGTCATGCTTCTCAAAAACAAATGCGCAATACCGGCGCGAAAATGAGGCTCTGCCTATGATTAGGGAAAGCCCCTAGAGAATAAGGTGTCTAAAACAGTGCCTGCCGATATTATTTTACAAAAATACCCAGATTAAATGATTGCTCAAGGCTAAATATGTGTATATATGAATCGATTTAGCCCAGAAAATGTCTACAGTCTTAATAAGCCCTTGTGAAGCCCTTATTTACTGTCTGAATAAAAATGGCTTACCGGATCCCATAGGGAAAATGACAGCTTCCAGCATTACATCGTCTTGTTAGAATGTGTCATACCTCAAGCAGCAAAAGACTGCTCACTGTTCCCCCAACTGAAGTTAATTCCTCTCAACAGTCCTGTGTGGAACAGCCAAGGATTTTAGTAACGGTTGCTAAAATCATTTTCCTCTTACAAACAGAAATCTTCATCTCTTTTCTGTTTCAGAGTAAA
This sequence comes from Bombina bombina, assembly GCF_027579735.1. Taxonomy (NCBI): domain Eukaryota; kingdom Metazoa; phylum Chordata; class Amphibia; order Anura; family Bombinatoridae; genus Bombina; species Bombina bombina. The sequence continues at coordinate 954,779,706 of NC_069503.1, forward strand.
TAGTACATACCAGCACTATTTTAAAATAACAAACTCTTGATTGAATAAAAAAACTACAGTTAAACACTAAAAAACTCTAAGCCATCTCCGTGGAGATGTTGCCTGTACAACGGCAAAGAGAATGACTGGGGTAGGCGGAGCCTAGGAGGGATCATGTGACCAGCTTTGCTGGGCTCTTTGCCATTTCCTGTTGGGGAAGAGAATATCCCACAAGTAAGGATGACGCCGTGGACCGGACACACCTATGTTGGAGAAATAACTGCAAAAAGCAGTTATATGGGGTTAAAAGTGGCAGGTGTGTGGTATTAAAAAAAGACAGCACTGAAAAGTACCTTTACATTGCGGTCAATGTGGTCTACAATATTGTTCGTTCCCACGTGGACCTGTTGCTCAGTGTGCCTAGAGGGATATGGCTGCACCTCACTGACAAGGCCCATTATAGGCTGAAACGTACGTCTGGGGTTTTGCTGTTTCTCTCGTTCAGAGAGGGATTGCCTAGTATTTCGGGGGTGGACTGTACTGTTAAGTCAGGATCAGACTGATATGCTTCAGGAAAGTTCTTCTCTGTGAAAGGCACATGTTGAGCAAAAAGAGGCTGCTTTTTGGCTGGTAACTAGCCATAGAACAAGCTATTATGCTATTGTTCGTTCCCAGGTTGAGTGCTTCTCTCTTTTTATTAATGCAAATTATTACTCTTAGGGAAGTCTCCCTAAGCGTGATGCGGGAATCCAGACGTGGACCCGTTGCTAAGTGTGCCTAAAGGGATATGGCTGCACCTCACTGATGAGGCCCAGACTAGGCTGTAACGTACGTCTGGGGTTTTGCCGTTTCCCTTGTTCAGAGAGGGATTGCCTGGTATTTCGGGACTGGACTGTACGGTTAAGTCAGGATCAGACTGATATGCTACAGGGAAGTTCTTCTCTGTGAAAGGCACATGTTGAGCAATAAGAGACTGCTTCTTTGGTAGTAACTAGCCATAGAAAAAGCTATTATGCTATTGTTCGTTCCCAGGCTGAGTGCTTCTCTCTCTCTCTCTCTCTCTCTCTCTCTCTCTCTCTCTCTCTCTCTCTCTCTCTCTCTCTCTCTCTCTCTCTCTATATATATATATATATATATATATATATACATATATATTTAAAAATGCTGCCCATCGCAGCGCTACTTACCTCCTTTGCTGTGCTAGTTCTCATGCAGTGTCTTACGCCATGAGAACAAGGCTCCCGTTGGAGCCTATGGAAGCGTGTTGGTATTAGCGTGCACTAGAATTACTAAATAGAGCGCAAATATCGCTTTCGCAAAAACAATATTTAGCGCTCCACTTGTAACCTAGCCCTAAATGTTTTATGACAGGAGTTTGGATGGATAGTGAAATAAAATGCAAAAGTTGATTATACTATTAACTGAAATTATCTTTTTAAAAAAAGGACATTAAAGTCAAAATTATACCACAAAATTTCAGACAGAACATACAACTTTAAGAGACTATTTACTTCTATAAAATTTGTTTAAAAAACAAAATCTTTATTGTTTAAAAAGATAGATAATCCCTTTATTATCCATTGCATAGTTTTGCATAACCAACACTCTTACATTAATATACTTTTTACCTTTGTGATTACCTTGTATCTAAGCTTCTGCAGACTGCTCCCTTATCTCAGTTCTTTTCCATCTAAAGGGGAGGAGAGTCCATGGCTTAATTCATTACTAGTGGGAATTAAGAACCTGGCCACCAGGAGGAGGCAGAGACACCCCAGCCAAAGGCTTAAATACCTCCCCCACTCCCCTCATTCCCCAGTCATTCTTTGCCTTTCGTCACAGGAGGTGGCAGAGAGGTGCCGAAATATTGGAGGTCTCTTATGAGGGGTTCTACCCTTCGCTATGGGACAGGAGTTTAAGTAGCCATTTAAGCTTCTCAACTTGAGGGCCTGGGTGAACGTTAGAGTCCGGAGATGCAGGGGGAGCTTCCCTTTGCGACACCATCCTGAACCTCATTAACAGCTCCGTTAGCAATCGGCATTGACGAGTTACGCAGATTGCTTCCTTCTCTCAAGTCCATGTCAAAAGCGCAGCTCACACTTGAAGGGCTGTGTTCCTGTTCCACGGCGTAGATTCTGGTAAGATTGTTTCATTTTTACATGATGATAACACAGAAGCAGGGCCACAGTGTGGAGCCTTTATCTTTATAGAATCAAGGGGTAATATTCCTATGAGGGGATTATTGAGCAGGGGGGTATGTACATGATAAGTTTATTATGTGATTGCTGCGTTAGGTGCAAGGACGCGGCTCTGGCATTTTTTTGGGGAACTGACAGGTTCTCTTCCGGGAGTTTTGCACTGTCTTTTTTGGCGCTTTTTCTCATCGGCAGTGGCGGTTCTGTGTATCTCATCTTTGTGACCGGGTGGGGCTTCTTCACTTCCGGTCTGATCTGCGAAAGGAGGAGATAAAGCAGTCCGGTTCATAGGAGGTGGTGAGTGCCCCAGCCATTGGTGGTTATAAGGGTGCCTGTTCTAGTTTTTTTTCTTAAAAGCTATGGAGGATTCTGACGCGTTAGAGGGTACTCCCTCTTTATCTAAGTCTTATACCTGTGTTTATTGTGAGGTTTTGGTAGACCAGCCTGCACAACTGTGTTCCACATGCCTTGAGAAGGCTACGACTTCCAAATATAAGAGAACATCTAGCACTACTGAGCCGTCCACCTCAGAGGTCTCCGTCCCGTGAGGTGCGTTCCCCATTGGCGTCCCCTATACAACATGCAGCGCCCCAGGGTCTAACTGTTACCCCTTCGGGGGGAAATTGCTTGGCCGCCGGACTTTGCAGACCAGCTTGAAACGGCAGTCGCTAAGGTGATACATGTTTTTCTGCGTTCTGCAGCCCAACACAGGAGTTGTGTCTGTCGAATGCCCCAGAGGGGTGGTACGATGACTAGGCCCAATCTGACGCGTCGGAAGAGGCCCTTTCGGGTTCGGAGTCTGTGTCATCTAAACCTCCGGCAGTGGAGGAACCCGGTTTTCGGGTTTAAAATGGAGAACTTTCGTTTTTTGTTAAAGCAAGTGCTACCTTAGAGGTTCGGGAACCCAAACTACCAGAGGAGCCCTCCATAAGGTTTACGAGGACAGGGTGGTTCCCCAGACCTTACCGGTTCCTGTCAAGATGGCTAACATTATTCAGAATGAGTGGGAGCGGTTAGGTTCTTCCTTTTCCCTTCTTCTCAATTTAAAAAGCTTTTCCCTGTCCCAGAGGCCCAGCTAGAGATGTGGGGGACCATTCCCAAGGTGGATGGGGCCATCTCCACGCTCGCTAAGTGCACAATGATTCCTTTAGAGAATAGTTCTTCGTTCAAGGAGCCTTTGGATAAGAAGTTGGAAAACATTTTGTGAAAGATGTTTTAACACACAGGGTTTGGTTTTCAACCGGCAGCAGCGGTAGCCGGAGCTGCGTCATATTGGTGCGATGCATTATTTGAGATGATTGAGGAGCAGGAAAAGATTAAGGCCCTAAAGGTGGCCAATTCTTTCATTTGTGACGCTAATATGCAGATTATCTGCCTGAATGCCAAGGTGTCAGGTTTTTCAGGTTCTGGCACGCAGAGCTCTGTGGCTAAAATCTTGGTTGGCGGACATGACCTCTAAGACGAGGCTGTTGTCTTTGCCTTTCAAGGGCAAGATCCTGTTCGGTCCAGGTCTGGACTCTATCATATCGACGGTTACAGGAGGCAAGGGTGCCTTCATTCTCCAGGATAAGAAGGTAAAGCCTAAGAGTACTAATTTTTGTCCCTTTCATGGGGATAAGGTGCAACGCGCTCAGCCCACTGCGAAAGCAGACCAATCCAAGGGTGCCTGGAAGCCTGCTCAAACTTGGAACAAGTCTAAGCAGCACAAGAAGCCCGCCAAGACTAAGTCCACATGAAGGGGTGGCCCCCGGACCGAGTGGGGGGCAGATTGTCTCTGTTCTTAGACACCTGGTTGCAGGATGTTCAGTACCCGTGGGTTCTGGAGGTGGTTGACCAGGGCTACAGAATAGGGTTCAAGTCCTGTCCGCCCAGGGGCAGATTCCTTCTGTCAAACTTGTCTTCAAGGCCGGAAAAATGAGAGGCCTTTCTGGGTTGTGTGTGGGATCTCTCCACTCTAGGGGTTATTGTACCAGTACCCCAGGCAGAGCGGGGTCTAGGGTATTACTCCAATTTGTTTGTGGTCCCAAAGAAGGAGGGCACGTTCCACCCAATTCTGGACCTCAAATGTTTAAACAAGTTTCTGTCCGTTTCATCGTTCAAAATGGAAACAATCAGATCCATTCTTCCCCTAGTCCTAGAGGGGCAGCTAATGACCTCTATAGACTTGAAAGATGCCTACCTTCATGTTCCGATTCACAGGGACCATTTCAGGCTCCTCAGATTTGCCTTTCTGGATCAGCATTTCCAGTTTGTGGCTCTTCCCTTCGGTCTGGCGACGGCCCTGAGGGTCTTTACCAAGGTTCTGGGGGACCTTTTAGCAGTGGCCAGATCCCAGGGCATCACGGTGGCGCCCTATCTGGACGATATTCTGGTTCATACCATCTGGCAGAAGTCCACACCAGGGTCCTGCTGCAGTTACTTCAAACTCACGGTTGGGGATCAATTTTGAGAAGAGTTCTCTGGTTCCCAGTACCAGAGTTGAATTCTTGGGCACGATCATAGACTCAGGGTCCATGAAGATCTTTCTCACGGACAAGCAACGCGCGAAGATGGTGTCCACCTGTCTTGCCCTTCAGTCTACAGCGAGACCGTCCGTAGCTCAGTGCATGGAAATGGTGGGGCTCATGGTTTCCAGCATGGACATCATTCCATTCACCAGGTTTCATCTCAGACCTCTTCAATGGTGCATGTTGAGACAGTGGAACGGCGATCATTCCGGTCTGTTGCAGCCGATACAGATGGATGCGCAGACTCGGATTTCCCTCTCCTTGTGGATCCGCCCGGATCACCTGTCCATGGGGACATTTTTCCTGAGACCGTCCTGGGAGATTGTTACCACGGACTCGAGTCTGGTGGGATGGGGAGCTGTTTGGGGTGCCAGGATGGCACAGGGGAAGTGGTCTCGCTTAGAGTCCGTTCTTCCAATAAATATTTTGGAGCTTTGAGCGATCTACAACACTCTGGAGGTGTGGCCTCGTCTGAGAGACTTCTGGTTTATCAGGTTCCAGATGGACAATATCACCTCTGTGGCTTACATCAACCACCAAGGAGGCTCGAGGAGCTCCCTGGCAATGAGGAAGGTGTCTCGGATACTGGAGTGGGTGGAGAACCACAACTGTTCGCTCTCTGAGATCCACATCCCAGGTGTGGACAACTGGGAGGCGGATTTTATCAGCAGGCAGACTTTTCACCCGGAGGAATGGTCTCTTCACCCCGAGGTGTTTGCGGAGATCTGTCTCAGATGGGGGATGCCGGAGATCGATCTCATGGCATCCAGATTGAACTGCAAGCTTCCCTGATACGAATCGAGGGACTCCCAGGCGGAGCTGATAGACGCATTGGCGATGCCTTTGGGGTTCGGTCTAGTATACATATTCCCTCCGTTACTGCTTCTTCCTTGTGTAGTGGCGCATATTAAGCAGGAGAGAGCGTCCTCCATTCTGATTGCTCCATCGTGGCCAAGGAGGATATGGTTTGCGGATCTGGTGGGGATGTCATCCTCTCTGCCGTAGAGGTTACCCTGTCGCAGGATCTGCTGGAACAGGGTCCTTTTCAACATCAAAATCTTGATTTTCTGAGGCTGACTGCATGGAGATTGAACGCTAAGGGCTCGCTTCCATTGAGTCGTAATTCAGTTTGCGTGCACTCGCAAACCGTTAAATATGCTGTCGAAAGCAATATCGTTTATCAACTGTTTCCAATGGCGCGTTATACCTCAATATCGGCAGCTGGACTCCGGCTGCCGAAAAAATCTTTGCGTCCCATAGAAAATAATAGAAGCCGTTAATCGATAAATTATACCAGGTTTCCAATGAAAGCGCAAACCGTTAATATACTGTCGGAGGCTGTCGATACATTGAGAAAAATTACACCCAGCTCAACTAGGTGTAAAAGAGGAAAATTGTGCTTTTTGAGACCTATTTTCTATTGAAATTATAAAACTTGCAAATAATGCAAGTGTTTTAATGTAGAAATAAATTGTTATAAGTAATATTTATTGTTGTCTCATGTATAGAAATAGTTGAACTTATATTCTAATAGAAATATCAGTATATATTTAAATATAATAATATATGCAAGAACATATCTACAGAATGAAAAGTAGACCTATGCCTAGGGCAGCAATACATATTACTTATATTTATGAAGTGGTAAATATAATTATATGAAAAAATAGTTATGATTATTAAAAATATGGATAAGTGTATCTTTATTTTTCTTGAGAGGTGATCACCGGTAAGGAGCACTTAAACGTAAATTCTATAGCGTAAGGTCGGGTTACCTTAGCAACTAATTGATTTTCAAGAAATCCGACATCAGATGGAAGCGTTAACACAATGTTAACTTACAGCTACACGAAAAGAGTGACTGCACGCTATCCGCAAAATATTTCAATGGAAACCTGGTACTAAAATGGAGCCGTAAATTACTTTTAGCTGTCGGCCGCTTCGGTAGCTTACGGCTCCATTTTTAACAACTCAATGGAAGCGAGGCCTTAGTCTTGGCAAAAAGGTGTTTTGCGGAAAATGTGATTGACACTCTGGTTCAGGCAAGAAAGCCGGTCACTCGCCGAATCTATTATAAGGTGTAGAGGACTTACTGGTGTGAGACTCATGACTACCCTCGGCAAAGAGTGAGGGTATTCAGGATTTTGTCCTTTCTTCAAGAAGGATTTGAGAAGGGTCTCGCCCCTAGTTCCCTAAAGGAGCAAATTTCAGCTTTATCTGTTCTGTTACACAGGAGACTCGCTGATCTCCCTGACATACAATTCTTTGTTCAGGCTCTATCTTTAATCAGGCCTGTCTTTAAGCAGTCTACTCCACCTTGGAGCTTAAACTTGGTACTTAAGGTCTTGCAGAAGGTTCCGTTTGAACCTATGCATTTTCTTGACATAAAAATCCTATCTTGGAAGGTTCTCTTTCTGTTGGCCATTGCATCGGCACGCAGAGTTCCTGAGCTGGCGGCCTTGCAATATGAGCCCCCCTATCTGGTGTTTCATGAGGATAAGGCTGTTCTTCGCACTGGTGTGGGGTTTCTCTCTAACCGCAACATCAAGCAGGAGATAGTCGTTCCTTCTTTATGTCCTAATCCTTCTTCTCCTAAGGAGAGGTTACTTCATAATCTGGACGTGGTTCGTGCCTTGAAATTTTATCTTCAGGCCACAAAGGATTTCAGACAATCTAACTCTATTTTTGTTGTGTATTCAGGGAAGCGCAGGGGGTCAGAGAGCTTCTGCTACTTCTTTGTCTTTTTGGCTGAGGAGCCTGATCTGCTTGGCCTATGAGACAGTGGGTCATAAGCCTCCTCAGAAGATTACGGCTCATTCCACTAGAACGGTAGCTTCATCTTGGGTCTTCAAGAATGAGGCTTCTATGGAGCAGATTTGCAAGATGGCTACCTGGTCCTCCTTGCATACCTTCACTAAGTTTTACAAATTTGACGTTTTTGCTTCTGCCGAAGCGTTTTTTGGGAGAAAAGTTCTACAGGCTGTGGTGCCCTCAGATTAAGGGTTCGCCTCTTACCCTCCCGGTTTCATTCAGTGTCCTCTAGAGCTTGGGTATATGTTCCCACTAATAATGAATTAAGCCGTGGACTCTCCTCCCCTTTAGATGGAAAACATAAATTATGCTTACCTGATAATTTTATTTCCATCGAGGGGAGGCCCCCATCCGTAGTTCCGATGGGCGGACCTACATTTTATATTCTCTTCTGGCACCATTTATACCCTAATATTTCTCCTACTGTTCCTTGTTCCCTCGGCAGAATGACTGGGGGATGAGGGGAGTGGGGGAGGTATTTAAGCCTTTGGCTGGGGGTGTCCTTGCCTCCTCCTGGTGGCCAGGTTCTTAATTCCCACTAGTAATGAATGAAGCTGTGGACTCTCCTCCCCTCGATGGAAATAAAATTATCAGGTAAGCATAATTTATGTTTTTACAGATTTGCATTTTAGCCAATCAGTGCTGACTCATAAATAACTCCACAAGAATGAGCACACTTATCTATATGGCACACGTGAAGATGAGATAAGACACAGCCTGTAGTAGCTTAGAAACAGGCAGCTATTTAGTGGCTTTAAGGTTATAAAGTATATTAATATAACAATATTAGTGGTGCAAAGCTGGGAAATGAGTATTAAAGGGACAGTCTACACCAGAATTTTTTTTAAAAAAGATAATCATTTATTACCCATTTCCCAGTTTGGCATAACCAACACAGTTTTTTACGTCTGTGATCACCTTGTATTCAAGCCTCTGCAAACTGCCCCCTTATTTCAGTTCTTTTGACAGACTTGCATTTTAGCCAATCAGTGCTGACTCCCAGGTAACTCCACGGGCTTGAGCACAATGTTATCTATATGAAACACATGAACTAGTTCTCAAAAATGACAAAATGCATTCAGATAAGAGTTGGCCTACCTTGGTTTAGCTTTCTACTAAGAATACCAAGAGAACAAAGAAAATGTGATGATTAAAAGAAAGTGGAAAGTTGTTTAAAATGACATGCCCTATCTGAACCATGAAAGTTTATTTTTGACTAGACTGTCCTTTTAAAGGCGCTATTTATCTTTTAAAACAAAACAATCAAGTAGACCAGTGGTTCTCAACCAAAGTGACCTCAAGGCCCGGTAAATTTTAGCTGGAAATGTCCAGGGCCCGGTAGTTATATATATATATATATATATATATATATATATATATATATATATTAAGCATCAGGGATTTGCCATATCAGTAACTAAGCAGTTCAGTGTAGGTTTAGTGGGGGCCCTGGAGTGTGGGGGTCCTGCCGAGGGTCTGTCGCTGTGAGGGCCATGGAGTGTGAGGTCTGGCCCTGGAGGTTGGGGGCCCTTTCTTTGGCCCTTAATATTGGGGGTCCTGGCTCTGGAGGTTGATGGGCCTGTTGGGGTTAGAGCAGGGAGGCTACCATGTTCATTTGCATACATTTGAATACATTTGGGTCAGTGTGAGACAGTTTTCCTGGGGCCTTGATTGGTCTCAGTCTGCCCC
>NC_069503.1:954796383-954808883 GCF_027579735.1 Bombina bombina
CCAGTTCTCCACTCCCGGGATGTGGATTGCTGACAGGTGGCAAGAGTGAGACTCTGCCCAGCGAATTATCTTTGATACTTCCATCATTGCTAGGGAGCTTCTTGTCCCTCCTTGATGGTTGATGTAAGCTACAGTCGTGATGTTGTCCGACTGAAACCTGATGAACCCCCGAGTTTTTAACTGGGGCCAAGCCAGAAGGGCATTGAGAACTGCTCTCAATTCCAGAATGTTTATTGGCAGGAGACTTTCCTCCTGATTCCATTGTCCCTGAGCCTTCAGAGAATTCCAGACAGCGCCCCAACCTAGTAGGCTGGCGTCTGTTGTTACAATTGTCCAGTCCGGCCTGCTGAATGGCATCCCCCTGGACAGGTGTGGCCGAGAAAGCCACCATAGAAGAGATTTTCTGGTCTCTTGATCCAGATTCAGAGTAGGGGACAAGTCTGAGTAATCCCCATTCCACTGACTCAGCATGCACAATTGCAGCGGTCTGAGATGTAGACGTGCAAAGGGAACTATGTCCATTGCTGCTACCATTAAGCCGATCACCTCCATGCATTGAGCTACTGACGGGAGTTGAATGGAATGAAGGACACGGCATGCATTTAGAAGCTTTGTTAATCTGTCTTCTGTCAGATAAATCTTCATTTCTACAGAATCTATAAGAGTCCCCAAGAATGGAACTCTTGTGAGAGGAAAGAGAGAACTCTTCTTTTCGTTCACTTTCCATCCATGCGACCTTAGAAATGCCAGAACTAACTCTGTATGAGACTTGGCAGTTTGAAAGCTTGAAGCTTGTATCAGAATGTCGTCTAGGTACGGAGCTACCGAAATTCCTCGCGGTCTTAGTACCGCCAGAAGGGCACCCAGAACCTTTGTGAAGATTCTTGGAGCCGTAGCCAATCCGAATGGAAGAGCTACAAACTGGTAATGCCTGTCTAAGAAGGCAAACCTTAGATACCGGTAATGATCTTTGTGAATCGGTATGTGAAGGTAAGCATCCTTTAAATCCACTGTGGTCATGTACTGACCCTTTTGGATCATGGGTAAGATTGTCCGAATAGTTTCCATTTTGAACGATGGAACTCTTAGGAATTTGTTTAGGATCTTTAAATCCAAGATTGGCCTGAAAGTTCCCTCTTTTTTGGGAACCACAAACAGGTTTGAGTAAAACCCTTGTCCTTGTTCCGACCGCGGAACCGGATGGATCACTCCCATTAATAACAGATCTTGTACACAGCGTAGAAACGCTTCTTTCTTTATCTGGTTTGTTGACAACCTTGACAGATGAAATCTCCCTCTTGGGGGAGAGAATTTGAAGTCTAGAAGGTATCCCTGAGATATGATCTCTAGCGCCCAGGGATCCTGAACATCTCTTGCCCAAGCCTGGGCGAAGAGGGAGAGTCTGCCCCCCACTAGATCCGGTCCCGGATCGGGGGCCCTCGGTTCATGCTGTCTTTGGGGCAGCAGCAGGTTTCCTGGCCTGCTTGCCCTTGTTCCAGGACTGGTTAGGTTTCCAGCCTTGTCTGTAACGAGCAACAGCTCCTTCCTGTTTTGGTGCAGTGGAAGTTGGTGCTGCTCCTGCTTTGAAATTCCGAAAGGGACGAAAATTAGACTGTCTAGCCTTAGCTTTGGCTTTGTCTTGAGGCAGGGCGTGGCCCTTACCTCCTGTAATGTCAGCGATAATTTCTTTCAAACCGGGCCCAAATAAAGTTTGCCCCTTGAAAGGTATATTAAGTAATTTGGACTTAGAAGTTACATCAGCTGACCAGGATTTTAGCCACAGCGCCCTACGTGCCTGAATGGCGAATCCTGAGTTCTTAGCCGTAAGTTTGGTTAAATGTACTACGGCCTCCGAAATGAATGAATTAGCTAGTTTAAGGACTCTAAGCCTGTCCGTAATGTCGTCCAGCGTAGCTGAACTAAGGTTCTCTTCCAGAGACTCAATCCAAAATGCTGCCGCAGCCGTAATCGGCGCGATGCATGCAAGGGGTTGCAATATAAAACCTTGTTGAACAAACATTTTCTTAAGGTAACCCTCTAATTTTTTATCCATTGGATCTGAAAAAGCACAGCTATCCTCCACCGGGATAGTGGTACGCTTAGCTAAAGTAGAAACTGCTCCCTCCACCTTAGGGACCGTTTGCCATAAGTCCCGTGTGGTGGCGTCTATTGGAAACATCTTTCTAAATATTGGAGGGGGTGAGAACGGCACACCGGGTCTATCCCACTCCTTAGTAACAATTTCAGTTAGTCTCTTAGGTATAGGAAAAACGTCAGTACTCGCCGGTACCGCAAAGTATTTATCCAACCTACACAATTTCTCTGGTATTGCAACAGTGTTACAATCATTAAGAGCCGCTAAAACCTCCCCTAGTAATACACGGAGGTTCTCCAATTTAAATTTAAAATTTGAAATATCTGAATCCAATCTGTTTGGATCAGAACCGTCACCCACAGAATGAAGCTCTCCGTCCTCATGCTCTGCAAGCTGTGACGCAGTATCAGACATGGCCCTAGTATTATCAGCGCACTCTGTTCTCACCCCAGAGTGATCACGCTTGCCTCTTAGTTCTGGTAATTTAGCCAAAACTTCAGTCATAACAGTAGCCATATCTTGTAATGTTATCTGTAATGGCCGCCCAGATGTACTAGGCGCCACAATATCACGCACCTCCCGGGCGGGAGATGCAGGTACTGACACGTGAGGCGAGTTAGTCGGCATAACTCTCCCCTCGCTGTTTGGTGAAATTTGTTCAATTTGTACAGATTGGCTTTTATTTAAAGTAGCATCAATACAGTTAGTACATAAATTTCTATTGGGCTCCACCTTGGCATTGGAACAAATGACACAGGTATCTTCCTCTGAATCAGACATGTTTAACACACTAGCAATAAACTTGCAACTTGGTTACAATCTTATTTAACAAAAACGTACTGTGCCTCAAAGAAACACTAAACGATTAAATGACAGATGAAATAATGAACTGAAAAAACAGTTAAAGCATCAATCCTTAAAAACAACACAACTTTTAGCAAAGGTTTGTTCCCATTAGTAAAGTAACAATAGTTAAATTTGAAACATAAAAATTACAGAGCAACGTTTTTAATCACAGTCAATATATAAGTCTCACAGCTCTGCTGAGAGAATCTACCTCCCTCCAAAGAAGTTTGAAGACCCCTGAGTTCTGTTAGAGATGAACCGGATCATGCAGGAAATACAAGAGTAACTGACTGGAAATTTTTGATGCGTAGCAAAGAGCGCCAAAAACGGCCCCTCCCCCTCACACACAGCAGTGAGAGAGAAACGAAACTGTCACAATTAAAACAAGCAACTGCCAAGTGGAAAAATAATGCCCAAACATTTATTCACTCAGTACCTCAGAAAATGCAAACGATTCTACCTTCCAGCAAAAAACGTTTAACATAATAAAAACCTATTAAAGGGTTTAATGTACTTTTAACAGAGTAATTCCAGTGAATACCATCCCCAGAATACTGAAGTGTAGAGTATACATACATGTCATTATAACGGTATGGCAGGATTTTCTCATCAATTCCATTCAGAAAATAAAAACTGCTACATACCTCAATGCAGATTCATCTGCCCGCTGTCCCCTGATCTGAAGCTTTTACCTCCCTCAGATGGCCGAGAAACAGCAATATGATCTTAACTACTCCGGTTAAAATCATAGTAAAAACTCTGGTAGATTCTTCTTCAAACTCTGCCAGAGAGGCAATAACACGCTCCGGTGCTATTGTAAAATAACAAACTTTTGATTGAAGTTATAAAAACTAAGTATAATCACCATAGTCCTCTCACACATCCTATCTAGTCGTTGGGTGCAAGAGAATGACTGGGAGTGACGTAGAGGGGAGGAGCTATATGCAGCTCTGCTGGGTGAATCCTCTTGCATTTCCTGTTGGGGAGGAGTTATATCCCAGAAGTAATGATGACCCGTGGACTGATCACACATAACAGAAGAAATAACTCAACACACAGCCATTAATGTCTAAACATTAAAAATGTCTAAAATTCATTAAAATTATCTCCCCCATAATTTTAATGAATTTTGGTTTAACCTTGAAAATAGCTTTACCAATGCAGCAACCAGAAATCTATCTCCTACTGATGAGTTCCAAACAGAAAAAAACAGGCTGTCTAGTGAGTGATTTCTGGTTTGCTGCAATAATCCTGCTAAAAACATAATTTATGCTTACCTGATAAATTCCTTTCTTCTGTAGTGTGATCAGTCCACGGGTCATCATTACTTCTGGGATATTACTCCTCCCCAACAGGAAGTGCAAGAGGATTCACCCAGCAGAGCTGCATATAGCTCCTCCCCTCTACGTCACTCCCAGTCATTCGACCAAGGACCAACGAGAAAGGAAAAGCCAAGGGTGAAGTGGTGACTGGAGTATAAATTAAAAAATATTTACCTGCCTTAAAAACAGGGCGGGCCGTGGACTGATCACACTACAGAAGAAAGGAATTTATCAGGTAAGCATAAATTATGTTTTCTTCTGTTAAGTGTGATCAGTCCACGGGTCATCATTACTTCTGGGATACCAATACCAAAGCAAAAGTACACGGATGACGGGAGGGATAGGCAGGCTCTTTATACAGAAGGAACCACTGCCTGAAGAACCTTTCTCCCAAAAATAACCTCCGATGAAGCAAAAGTGTCAAATTTGTAAAATTTGGAAAAAGTATGAAGCGAAGACCAAGTTGCAGCCTTGCAAATCTGTTCAACAGAGGCCTCATTCTTGAAGGCCCAAGTGGAAGCCACAGCTCTAGTAGAATGAGCTGTAATTCTTTCAGGAGGCTGCTGTCCAGCAGTCTCATAAGCCAAACGAATTATGCTACGAAGCCAAAAAGAAAGAGAGGTAGCGGAAGCTTTTTGACCTCTCCTCTGCCCAGAGTAAATGACAAACAGAGAAGACGTTTGTCGAAATTCCTTAGTTGCCTGTAAGTAAAATTTTAGAGCACGGACTACATCCAGGTTGTGCAGTAGACGTTCCTTCTTTGAAGAAGGATTTGGGCATAAAGAAGGAACAACAATCTCTTGATTGATATTCCTGTTAGTAACTACCTTAGGTAAGAACCCAGGTTTAGTACGCAGGACTACCTTATCCGAATGAAAAATCAAATAAGGAGAATCACAATGTAAGGCTGATAATTCAGAGACTCTTCGAGCCGAGGAAATAGCCATTAAAAATAGAACTTTCCAAGATAACAACTTTATATCAATGGAATGAAGGGGTTCAAACGGAACGCCCTGTAAAACATTAAGAACAAGGTTTAAACTCCATGGTGGAGCAACAGTTTTAAACACAGGCTTAATCCTGGCCAAAGCCTGACAAAAAGCCTGGACGTCAGGAACTTCTGACAGACGTTTGTGTAACAGAATGGACAGAGCTGAGATCTGTCCCTTTAATGAACTAGCAGATAAACCCTTTTCTAAACCTTCTTGTAGAAAAGACAATATCCTAGGAATCCTAACCTTACTCCAAGAGTAACCTTTGGATTCACACCAATATAGGTATTTACGCCATATCTTATGGTAAATCTTTCTGGTAACAGGTTTCCTAGCCTGTATTAAGGTATCAATAACTGACTCAGAAAACCCACGTCTTGATAAAATCAAGCGTTCAATTTCCAAGCAGTCAGCTTCAGAGAAGTTAGATTTTGATGTTTGAAGGGACCCTGTATCAGAAGGTCCTGTTTCAGAGGTAGAGACCAAGGTGGACAGGATGACAAGTCCACCAGGTCTGCATACCAAGTCCTGCGTGGCCACGCAGGTGCTATTAGAATCACTGATGCTCTCTCTTGTTTGATTCTGGCAATCAATCGAGGAAGTAACGGGAAGGGTGGAAACACGTAAGCCATCCTGAAGTCCCAAGGTGCTGTCAGAGCATCTATCAGGACTGCTCCTGGATCCCTGGATCTGGACCCGTAACGAGGAAGCTTGGCGTTCTGTCGAGACGCCATGAGATCTATCTCTGGTTTGCTCCAACGTCGAAGTATTTGGGCAAAGACCTCCGGATGAAGTTCCCACTCCCCCGGATGAAAAGTCTGACGACTTAAGAAATCCGCCTCCCAGTTCTCCACTCCCGGGATGTGGATTGCTGACAGGTGGCAAGAGTGAGACTCTGCCCAGCGAATTATCTTTGATACTTCCATCATAGCTAGGGAGCTTCTTGTCCCTCCCTGATGGTTGATGTAAGCTACAGTCGTGATGTTGTCCGACTGAAACCTGATGAACCCCCGAGTTGTCAACTGGGGCCAAGCCAGGAGGGCATTGAGAACTGCTCTCAATTCCAGAATGTTTATTGGCAGGAGACTCTCCTCCTGACTCCATTGTCCCTGAGCCTTCAGAGAATTCCAGACGGCACCCCAACCTAGAAGGCTGGCGTCTGTTGTTACAATTGTCCAGTCTGGTCTGCTGAATGGCATCCCCCTGGACAGATGTGGCCGAGAAAGCCACCATAGAAGAGAATTTCTGGTCTCTTGATCCAGATTCAGAGAAGGGGATAAGTCTGAGTAATCCCCATTCCACTGACTTAGCATGCACAGTTGCAGTGGTCTGAGGTGTAAGCGTGCAAAGGGTACTATGTCCATTGCCGCTACCATTAAGCCGATTACCTCCATGCATTGAGCCACTGACGGGTGTTGAATGGAATGAAGGGTGCGGCAAGCACTTTGAAGTCTTGTTAGCCTGTCCTCTGTCAGGTAAATCTTCATTTCTACAGAATCTATAAGAGTCCCCAGGAAGGGAACTCTTGTGAGTGGAACGAGTGAACTTTTCTTTTCGTTCACCTTCCATCCATGTGACCTTAGAAATGCCAGCACTAACTCTGTATGAGACTTGGCAGTTTGAAAGCTTGAAGCTTGTATCAGAATGTCGTCTAGGTATGGAGCTACCGAGATTCCCCGCGGTCTTAGTACCGCCAGAAGAGCACCCAGAACCTTTGTGAAGATTCTTGGAGCTGTAGCCAATCCGAATGGAAGAGCCACAAACTGGTAATGCCTGTCTAGGAAGGCAAACCTTAGGTACCGATAATGATCTTTGTGAATCGGTATGTGAAGGTAAGCATCTTTTAAATCTACAGTGGTCATGTACTGACCCTCTTGGATCATAGGTAAAATTGTCCGAATAGTCTCCATCTTGAACGATGGAACTCTTAGGAATTTGTTTAGGATCTTTAAGTCCAGGATTGGTCTGAAAGTTCCCTCTTTTTTGGGAACCACAAACAGATTTGAGTAAAACCCCTGTCCCTGTTCCGATCGTGGAACTGGATGGATTACTCCCATTAACAAGAGCTCTTGTACGCAGCGTAGAAACGCCTCTTTCTTTGTCTGGATTGTTGACAATCTTGACAGATGAAATCTCTCTCTTGGAGGAGAGTATTTGAAGTCCAGAAGGTATCCCTGAGATATTATCTCTAGCGCCCAGGGATCCTGAACATCTCTTGCCCAAGCCTGGGCGAAGAGAGAAAGTCTGCCCCCCACTAGATCCGATCCCGGATCGGGGGCCCTCAATTCATGCTGTTTTAGGGGCAGCAGCAGGTTTCCTAGTCTGCTTGCCCTTGTTCCAGGACTGGTTAGGTTTCCAGCCTTGTCTGTAGCGAGCAACAGCTCCTTCCTGTTTTGGTGCAGAGGAAGTTGATGCTGCTCCTGCTTTGAAATTACAAAAGGAACGAAAATTAGACTGTCTAGTCTTGGCTTTGGCTTTGTCCTGAGGCAGGGCATGGCCTTTACCTCCTGTAATGTCAGCGATAATCTCTTTCAACCCGGGCCCGAATAAGGTCTGCCCTTTGAAAGGTATATTAAGCAATTTAGACTTAGAAGTAACATCAGCTGACCAGGATTTTAGCCACAGCGCCCTGCGTGCCTGAATGGCGAATCCTGAATTCTTCGCCGTAAGTTTAGTAAGATGTACTACGGCCTCCGAAATGAATGAATTAGCTAGTTTAAGGACTCTAAGCCTGTCCGTAATGTCGTCCAGAGTAGCTGAACCAATGTTCTCTTCCAGAGACTCAATCCAGAATGCCGCTGCAGCCGTGATCGGCGCAATGCATGCAAGGGGTTGCAATATAAAACCCTGTTGAACAAACATTTTCTTAAGGTAACCCTCTAATTTTTTATCCATTGGATCTGAAAAAGCACAGCTATCCTCCACCGGGATAGTGGTACGCTTAGCTAAGGTAGAAACTGCTCCCTCCACCTTAGGGACCGTTTGCCATAAGTCCCTTGTGGTGGCGTCTATTGGAAACATTTTTCTAAATATCGGAGGGGGTGAGAACGGCACACCGGGTCTATCCCACTCCTTAGTAACAATTTCAGTAAGTCTCTTAGGTATAGGAAAAACCTCAGTACTCGTCGGTACCGCAAAATATTTATCCAACCTACACATTTTCTCTGGTATTGCAACTGTGTTACAATCATTCAGAGCCGCTAACACCTCCCCTAGTAATACACGGAGGTTTTCCAGTTTAAATTTAAAATTTGAAATATCTGAATCCAGTCTGTTTGGAACAGAACCGTCACCCACAGAATGAAGCTCTCCGTCCTCATGTTCTGCCACCTGTGACGCAGTGTCTGACATGGCCCTAATATTATCAGCGCACTCTGTTCTCACCCCAGAGTGATCACGCTTACCTCTTAGCTCTGGTAATTTAGCCAAAACCTCAGTCATAACAGTAGCCATATCCTGTAATGTGATTTGTAATGGCCGCCCAGATGTACTCGGCGCTACAATATCACGCACCTCCCTCTGAGCGGGAGATGTAGGTACTGACACGTGAGGCGAGTTAGTCGGCATAACTCTCCCCTCGTTGTTTGGTGAAATTTGTTCAATTTGTACAGATTGACTTTTATTTAAAGTAGCATCAATACAGTTAGTACATAAATTTCTATTGGGCTCCACTTTGGCATTGCAACAAATGACACAGGTATCATCCTCTGAATCAGACATGTTTAACACACTAGCAAATAAACTTGTAACTTGGAAATACAATTCAATTAGAATAATATTAAAACGTACTGTGCCTTTAAGAAGCACAGAAGATCTATGACAGTTGAAAATTAATAAATTGAAACAGTTATAGCCTCAATCCTTGTAAATAACACAACTTTAGCAAAGGTTTAATCCCATTAGCAAAGATAACAAATTCTGAAAGCAGGAAACAAATTACAGAATAAACGTTTTTTATCTCAGTCAAACTATAATTCTCACAGCTCTGCTGAGAGAAATTACCTCCCTCAAAATAAGTTTTGAAGACCCCTGAGCTCTGTAGAGATGAACCGGATCATGCAGGGAATACAATGAGTTGCTGACTGAAATATTTGATGTGTAGTAAAAGCGCCAAAAAACGGCCCCTCCCCCTCACACACAGCAGTGAGGGAGAACAGAAACTGTCAGAAAACAGATTAAGCAACTGCCAAGTGGAAAAATAGTGCCCAAACATTTATTCACTCAGTACCTCAGTAAATGAAAACGATTTTACATTCCAGCAAAAACGTTAAACATAATCTCTAGTTATTAAACAGCTTTATGTATTTCTTACAGTGTAATTCTAGTGAAGTACCATTCCTCAGAATACTGAAGTGTAAAGTATACATACATGACATTATATCGGTATGGCAGGATTTTCTCATCAATTCCATTGTCAGAAAATAAAAACTGCTACATACCTCTATGCAGATTCATCTGCCCGCTGTCCCCTGATCTGAAGTTTACCTCTCCTCAGATGGCCGAGAAACAGCAATATGATCTTAACTACTCCGGCTAAAATCATAACAAAAACTCTGGTAGATTCTTCTTCAAACTCTGCCAGAGAGATAATAACACACTCCGGTGCTATTTTAAAATAACAAACTTTTGATTGAAGATATAAAACTAAGTATAATCACCATAGTCCTCTCACACATCCTATCTAGTCGTTGGGTGCAAGAGAATGACTGGGAGTGACGTAGAGGGGAGGAGCTATATGCAGCTCTGCTGGGTGAATCCTCTTGCACTTCCTGTTGGGGAGGAGTAATATCCCAGAAGTAATGATGACCCGTGGACTGATCACACTTAACAGAAGAAAGGATAGCCGTGTTAAAACAGTATTTTGAAGCAAAAAAACTGAGAATTTGCATATCTTACCCAGAATTCTCTTGTGCATTGGTAACATTGTATATGAGGTATTTTATATATATATATATATATATATATATACATATACATACATACACACATACATACATACACAGTATTAGGGCTGGGCGATATGGGCAAAAAAAAAAAAAATCACGATTGCGATTTATTCGCGATTTTCTTATAAATGACTATAAAACCTTCATTTTGCATTATAAAGTTTATTTAACACTACAGGATCTTAATGTACATGTTTCTCAATGTCCAATACACTCTTGGAGCATAAAAATACAAACCACAAAATAGTTCAAATAAAATTTGCTGACTGTGATGTGATTAAATAGTAGCCACTAGCCAGTTATTAGGTCTTATGACATACAACATTGTCATGTTTTCTTGGACAGTCATTCTAACTGTGGACAGTGGTATGATTAACAAATGAAGCAGTGTAAGCCACATACACACACACAAACACACACATATATATATATATATATATATATATATATATATATATATATATATATATATATATAATATTTTTTTTCTTCTTTTTTAAATTTTTTAATTTGACTGAAAACGAGCCCTGCTCCTGTCCAGGAATCCATTACAGGCATATAGCAGTAGGGGTGGGGGGCTGCTCCTTTCAGAAATGCTGTGCCTTGCTGATATAAAATACATTGTAGATGCAGTTAAGTTAACCCAGCAGCAGAGGGGACTGCAGTTTTAGCCTTTTTGGGAGCCGTGGGGTTAACTGCATCTGCTATGTATTTGAGACGTTTCTCAGAGAGCAGGAGATTGTGTGGGAGGTTCCATAATGTTTACATACCCTAAGTTTCAGACTGCAGACGTCCCTAGGGGGAAATATAAGTAAGTGGCTTTCCTTCCTCTTCATTCCTGCATGGGCTCTTCTTTTAGATTTCTAGATTGATCGGCTGCTTATGAGAATAGAAAGTGAAAGTAAAAGAGCCATTTAACAAATGTGTGCTAAAAGCAACCACTAGATGGAGCTGGTTTGCAAGAAATCACAAATAAATCAATGCATTACAGCCACTTCTAAAGGAATTTTTTATGTAGGAAAAAATTGCGACTCCTTGTGGTTTTAAAATCACGGCGATTAATCACGGTTTTAAATCGCATATGCGATTAATCGTGCAGCCCTACACAGTATATATATATATATATATATATATATATACATACACACACACACACACACAAACATATATATATACACACATATATATATATACCTGGACGACCTATTGTATAAGCATGAGGCTCATTGTTACAGCCACTGGCCACTTATGTGGATACAATATTACAACCATTGGTCCTAAACATGAGATCATACCCAAGGGACTCCTCTGCACTCATAGCATCCTTGACGAAATTAACGGATATCCAACCAGGAGACGTCCTAGCCAGCTTAGATGTGGCTAGCCTGTACACAATTATCCCACATGATATTGGTACAGAGGTTGTGGCCAAAAGCCTGGACAATCATCCATATGTGGGACCACCGACCAAGTTCATCATTGAGCTCCTGACCCACTGCCTCACTCTAAACCATTTTAAATTTGAAAAACATTTCTTCTTGCAACGTATGGGCACCGCCATGGGTTCAAACATGGCCCTGGCCTTTGCCAACCTATGCATGGAACATGTCGAAATGAATATTTTCAAAGTCTATGAGAACAGCCATGTGCTGTTTTACAAGAGATATATAGATGACATTATTGTCATTTGGCGCTACGGAATTTGGCGGCACTATACAAATAAATGATAATAATTTGGCGTTGCACACTTGAGACATTTCATGAATGGGTCAAAGAATTCAACGACACTGGTGGACCTGTACAATTAAAGGCAGTGGCTAGCTATGATGAGGTGGATTTCCTGGATCTGAGAATATTTAAGACTGACAATGGATTAGGTACGACACTCCTCAAAAAGGATACGGATTGCAACACATTACACCATGCATCCAGCTACCATCCGAGGTCACTAATTAAAGCCATCCCTCGGGCACAGATGATGAGGGTTACAAGAAATAACACATCGGCCCCACGTAGAGAGGTACAGTTGACTGAAATGGCACAAAGATTTGCAATGAGGGGGCTACAACAATACACTTATCAGAGAAGCCAGAGTGAACTTGGATAACAAACAGAGGGACAATGATAACGCACCGAAGAGGATGAACTTCGTCACCTCCTATACCCCATCCACAAGGAATCTGGGGACCACCCTCAGAGCCAAATGGGACATCGTAAAATCAGATAAAACTCTCCCCTATATGGAGTTTGGACCACCACGGATTACATATAAGAGAGGCAGGAACCTAAGGGATTTACT
>NC_069503.1:954813883-954941383 GCF_027579735.1 Bombina bombina
ACAACTATGCTCTGCTGTAGTATATACGTATAGAAGTACCACAGCTCTGCAAACACACTACCTAGCACAGATGGCCCCTGTATAGCATCAGCAGAAAGGCATTGATCACCAGAGCTATACTGGCTCACTCAGCAGCAACAAGGGACTGACTGCCCCAGCACTGTCACCCTGCTGGTAAATTCAAACAAGCAGAAGCTCTCAGTAGGCAGTGGACCCTACTACCCTCCTCCACCAATTTCATGCCAGCTATCCCTGAGAAGGCCCAGAGCAAGTGTCATTTACATACTGGAACAAGGGACAGGAAACCCATTTTGCCAAATTATGCACATTCCTGGACATCCTTAGCTTAGTCCTTTACAGACTTAGGGAAAGACTCACCAAAGGACTTGCCCTAATTGAAAAAGAAAAAAGAAATTGTGACACACTGCCCAAATTCAGGACTGTCCATAAAAAAATAAATAGTGAAACCTGGTAACCTTATCTTAAAAGTACATGTTACCCAAATGCTGAATCCCTTGAAAGGGATTCAG
The DNA here is from genome assembly GCF_027579735.1 of Bombina bombina. Lineage (NCBI taxonomy): Eukaryota > Metazoa > Chordata > Amphibia > Anura > Bombinatoridae > Bombina > Bombina bombina. The sequence continues at coordinate 954,814,414 of NC_069503.1, forward strand.
CATATCTGTAAAAAGATTAATAGAAAATATCACCTGAAAATATCTATGAAAAAATGGAAGATATTTTACCTTAAAACTCATTCAGTAGCCAAACCCCATTGTAAAGGGATTTCAAGCATCCAGTCAGGATTCTTGTCCTGGGACTTGCAAGGGCGCGTGGAAAAGGGAACAGAAAATATATAAAGTGTATTTCACAAGTTTATTTCTACACATAATTAAACATTTTAAATTACAATCTCATACTGTTTCATGACCTTTTAACTGTGCAATTAACACAGTTACATTCAAGCAAAAAATCTAAATGTTTAGATACTGCTCTTTTATATGACTGATAGAAAATGTTGGACTACATTGTCCCTTTAATGCTCCTTCTACAGAAACCCCTACTGAAGTGGAAAAAAGTCTCTGCTGAGAAAAACTTTGAGAAGAAATTCTCCAGACTTGCCAGGACATGTACATGTGCTTCACTATGAGTTGTTTTACTTAAAATGATTTGTTAAATGCTTTCAACAAGTTTGTATTCACCTGGAAAGTCACTTAGCACAACAACTGCCTCCTCCGTTTAAATGTCACCATGCCAGTAGCAGTGATGATGCAGCGAGGGGGAAGGAATGATTGATTGATAACAAAGCGCACCATCTTCACTCTCAGCTAGGCCAGGTGCTAGATTTGAGAGGGAAGAGGCTCTATGATTATAATTTATTTGTCAATTTTATTGCTGACAAGTGCCTATTTGAGCCCAGCTACAGCTAAGTGTGTCTAACAGCTGTAATATCACAATTCCAGCTCTGTTTCATCTGCGCCAGCTGTTATCACAAACAATAAGACAAATGCACACAAATACTAGATACAGACAGCAACCTTTGAATACCATTTACCAGACCGTTTCTGATAATTATGTATGCACAGTTACTTAAAGGGTTTCCAGACACCATGGTTTCTTTATTTGACATTCCAGCATATATTAGCAGGAAAAATACACTGTTGTAAAATGTTGTTATAACTGCATATAGTGACACATTTCCTAAACTTTTTTCTCTCTCTCTATATATATATGTAATTCAGATTCTAATGAAAATAGCACTTTTGGTTTTTAAATAGGCATAGAGGAGACATAATACAATTCTCAATGTGCTAGAAATTGTATTAATGCACTGCTGCTTGCACAAACCAATGTGATAAACTACCACTAAGCAGTTAAACTCCTATTTTCAATCTTCCTTAGTTCCTTGGTATCCTTTGTTTAAGAGTAATCTTATGTGAGCTTGGGCGCATGAACGTGTATTTAGCCATCTGCAACACTCTTTATAGAAATGTTATACATAGTAGCAAACACTGCTGCCACAGAATACTAAACACAAGCCTACCTAGATTTACTCTTCGACAAAAGATACGAAGAGAAAACAAAATTTATGCTTACCTGATAAATTATTTTCTTTCGGAATAATGATCGTCCATAGTCCTCCATAACATATGGGATATATTTCCTGCCACTAGGAGGAGGTCAAGAACCCAAAGCTTAAAATCCCTCCCACCTCTCTCTTAGTTTAATGCACTGGTTTTCAAGCCTGTCTTCAGGCCTTCCCAACAGGCCAGGTTTCTGGATTACCTTGGATAAGAGCAGGTAAAATAACCAGGTTTACTAATCAGCTGATTATCTCACCTGTTCTCCAGTTCAGATATCCACAAAATGTGGCCTGTTAGGGAGGCCTGAGGACAGGTCTGAAAACCAGTGGTTTAATGTATAGCTGAGCAGAGAATAGGAAACATATAGGTAGGAAAGACAAAGCAAGGTCTATAGAGGAGTCATTACAACTGTCGCCCCAAAAAAGAAATGGGCGAGGCCTGCATCATCATTCCGAAAGAAAATAATTGATCAGGTAAGTATAAAAACATTTTTTTTTTGTAAAATGATGATGGTCCACAGTCCTCCATAACATATGGGATTAATGCCCAAGCAGATTGTCTATTTTACAGAAAGGGTGGGGCAATTTTTCTGGCAGTTCCCATTTAGCCGACAATACGACCTGAAGGACTTTCCTGCCAAAAACTGCTTGCGATGAAGCAAAAACATCAAAGCAATAACATTTGGAAAAAGTATGCAGAGAAGACCATGTTGCAGCATTGATGTATCTTTAGAGCAGATTTGAATTCTTAAAAGCCCATGAAGTTGCAACTGCCCTTGCATGTAGAATGAGCTATGATACACTTAGGAGGCAACTTTCCCGCCAACACGTAAGCTTTGTGAAACTCTTGTTTGAGCAAAGAGGCTAACGTTACCTTAGTAGCCTTCTGTGCCTTACGAGTCCAGAAGTAGTGAACAACCAAACTAAAAGATTGTCGGAATTTTTTAGTAGCTTGAAGATAGAACTTCAAAGCCCTGACTACATCAAGATTTTGTAATAGCCGCTCCTTAGGGCTAGCAGGATCTAGACACAAAGTAAAAACAATTTTCTGATTGATGTTTACCGCCAAAACAATCTTAGGAAGAGAATCATATTTAGTATGAAGTACAGCCTTATCCTTGTGAATAATTAAAAACAGAGAATCACAGTACAAGCTTGACAACTCAAACTCTCCTAACGGAGGAGATTGCTAATAGGAAAAGTATATTCCATTATAAAGTTTTACATCAATGGAATGCATTAGTCCAAAGGGAGAACCCTGTAATACCAAAAGCACAAGATTCAAATTCCAGGATGGGTAAAAGGTTCTCACAAGCGGCCTAATGCTAAACAATACCTGGACAAAAGTATGAACCTCAGGAATTAATAAATAAAAAATTACTCCCTCAGAGTCTTCTGTGCTGTTTTTCTGCCCAGCAACAGCTTCTAAATGAAGAGAGAAGCCCGGGAAGCTGAGGGGGCGGGGCTACTGCCTAGTGAAAAGCTAGTACCTCAGTGAGGCTTTTAGTGTGATAAAAATAAATATAGTGTGCATCAAGCATAATACAGTCCCAAAACCTTATATAAAATGCCCCCTATGCTAACCGTATTGTGTACTAATGAACCGCTAACTACATAGAGCAGTTAGAACCGATTTTAAATAAAGTGCCTAAAAAGTTTCTGCAGAGCTGCCAGAGGGATGTTAAATGGCTCAGTGTTACCTGGCTGTCTCCCTGATAAGGATAGGACCAAAAGAGACCTGAAAAAAAAAGAAAAAAAAGTGTGCCATGAGGAGTGCAAGCGAAGTCCCCTGGCTATGCTGTACCTGTGTCAGAGTACCTATAAAAGCATCTGGGCCGTTTGTGTGCTGTAGTAAGTCACTTACCTTAAGAAACATCCATCCACCGGCTAACCAGGCATGTCAAAACCTTGTCAAGGCAGCTGTAGTAGTATCCAGTACAGAGCCCATCCAGTGCAGGTACTGGTAACGCAGAGGATATTTGTAGGAAATACCTGTGTCCCACATAAGGGGAAGCTAAGGACGAGTCCCTGCTATGCCTGAGGTTGGTTATGGCTGAAGTCCCATAGGGAAATACTGTGCACATACCATGGTATTCATATGTCCCTGTATCATTCAGCTGCTTTGAAGTTTCACTTCTGTCTTCTTTATGAATGATAGTTCCCAGGGATTATGGGTCTCACATTGGTCTGAGCTCCCAAATTTAAATCCATAAGCAAGTAGCTGGAACACCCCTACTATTCTCAACCTTCTCCTACAAGGCCAAGAACAAAACTAAAAGAGAGATGGGAGGGATTTTAAGCTCTGATATGGGTTCTTGATCTCCTCCTAGTGGCGGAAAATATATACCATAAGTTATAGAGGACTGTGGGCCTTCATCATTTTACAAAAGAAAAAGTTGATGATATAAATAAACTGGAAATTTATTTAAAATCACTTGCTCTATATGAATCATCAACGTTTAATTTTGACTTTACTGTCCCTTTAACTTAAGCTCTGGACCAGCAATACACTGCTGATCCTGAGATGACTACAGCAGGTGACTACTGGCTACACACATATGCATCTGTGTCCAGCTCCAGTCAAGCAGTGCATGGCAGATCTGAGGCCAACTTTACCTTAATAAAAGGAACATTAAAAAATAAATACATTTTATAAGCATAGTATTGAGGGGATTCTTCGCCTCCCTCTAGTCATGGGGGCCCAATTTGAAATCTATATTTCACTACATTGCAGTGCTGACGTGTTACCACGCAACAACTCTTCTTAACAAAATGGCAGTACCCATGGTTAGAGGGAGGTGCATGAAATGTATTTGGTGTTTAATGCCCCTTTAACACCTCTGTGGTGATACAAAAACAAAATTTATGCTTACCTGATAAATTTATTTCTCTTGTGGTGTATCCAGTCCACGGATTCATCCATTACTTGTGGGATATTCTCCTTCCCAACAGGAAGCTGCAAGAGGATCACCCACAGCAGAGCTGTCTATATAGCTCCTCCCCTAACTGCCACCTCCAGTCATTCGACCGAAGACAAGCAAGAGAAAGGAGAAACTATAGGGTGCAGTGGTGACTGTAGTTTAAAAAAAAAAACACCTGCCTTAAAATGACAGGGCGGGCCGTGGACTGGATACACCACAAGATAAATAAATGTATCAGGTAAGCATAAATTTTGTTTTCTCTTGTAAGGTGTATCAAGTCCACGGATTCATCCATTACTTGTGGGATAGCAATACCAAAGCTATAGGACACGGATGAAGGGAGGGACAAGGCAGGCGCTTAAACGGAAGGCACCACTGCCTGTAAGACCTTTCTCCCAAAAATAGCCTCCGAAGAAGCAAAAGTATCACATTTGTAGAATTTAGAAAAAGTATGAAGCAAGGACCAAGTCGCCTTACAAACCTGTTCAACAGAAGCCTCATTTTCAAAAGCCCATGTGGAAGCCACCGCTCTAGTGGAATGAGCTGTAATTCTTTCAGGAGGCTGCTGGCCAGCAGTCTCATAAGCTAAGCGGATTATACTTCTTAACCAAAAGGAAAGAGAAGTTGCTGAAGCCTTTTGGCCTTTCCTCTGTCACGAGTAGACAACAAACAATGCAGATGTTTGACGAAAATCTTTAGTAGCTTGTAAATAAAACTTTAAAGCACGAACCACGTCAAGATTGTGTAAAAGACGTTCCTTCTTTGAAGAAGGATTAGGATACAGTGACGGAACAACAATCTCCTGATTGATATTCTTTTTAGATACCACCTTAGGAAGAAACCCAGGTTTGGTACGCAAAACTACCTTATCTGCATGGAAGATCAGATAAGGGGAATCACACTGCAAGGCAGATAACTCTGAAACTCATAGCTACCAAAAACAGAACTTTCCAAGATAAAAGCTTAATATCTATGGAATGCAGAGGTTCAAACGGAACCCCTTGAAGAACTTTAAGAACTAAATTTAAACTCCATGGCGGAGCAACAGGTTTTAACACAGGCTTGATTCTAACTAAAGCTTGACAAAACGCCTGAACGTCTGGAACATCCGCCAGACGCTTGTGCAAAAGAATAGAAAGAGCAGAAATCTGTCCCTTTAAGGAACTAGCTGACAATCCCTTCTCCAATCCTTCTTGGAGAAAAGATAATATCCTGGGAATCCTGACTTTACTCCATGAGTAACCCTTGGATTCACACCAATGAAGATATTTACACCATATCTTATGATAGATTTTCCTGGTGACAGGCTTTCGAGCCTGAATTAAGGTATCAATGACCGATTCGGAGAAACCACGTTTTGATAAAATCAAGCGTTCAATCTCCAAGCAGTCAGACGCAGAGAAATTAGATTTTGATGGTTGAAAGGACCCTGAAGTAGAAAGTCCTGCCTCAGCGGTAGAGTCCATGGTGGAAGGGATGACATGTCCACCAGATCTGCATACCAAGTCCTGCGTGGCCACGCAGGTGCTATCAAAATCACAGAAGCTCTCTCCTGCTTGATCTTGGCAATCAGACGAGGGAGCAGAGGAAACGGTGGAAACACATAAGCCAGGTTGAAAGACCAAGGCGCTGCTAGAGCATCTATCAGCGCTGCATTGGGATCCCTGGACCTGGATCCGTAACAAGGAAGCTTGGCTTCTGACGAGACGCCATGAGATCCAGTTCTGGTTTGCCCCAAAGTTGAATCTGTCGACTTAGAAAATCCGCCTCCCAGTTCTCTACTCCTGGGATATGGATAGCTGATAGATGGCAAGAGTGAACCTCTGCCCATAGAATTATTTTTGAAACCTCCAACATTGCTAGGGAACTCCTTGTTCCCACTTGATGGTTGATGTAGGCTACAGTCGTAATGTTGTCTGACTGAAATCTGATTAACCTGACCGCAGCTAGCTGAGGCCAAGCCTGAAGAGCATTGAATATCGCTCTTAGTTCCAGAATGTTTATCGGAAGGAGTGTCTCCTCCTGAGTCCACAAGCCCTGAGCCTTCAGGGAGTTCCAGACTGCACCCCAGCCCAGAAGGCTGGCATCTGTCGTTACTATTGTCCAATCTAGCCTGCGGAAGGTCATACCCTTGGACAGATGGACCCTAGATAACCACCAGAGAAGAGAATCCATGGTCTCTTGATCCAGATTTAGTAGAGGGGACAAATGTGTGTAATCCCCATTCCACTGACTGAGCATGCAGAGTTGCAGCAGTCTGAGATGTAGGCGGGCAAACGGCACTATGTCCATTGCCGCTACCATTAAGCCGATTACTTCCATACACGGAGCCACTTAAGGGCGAGAAGTAGAATAAAGAACACGGCAGGAATTTAGATGTTTTGACAACCTGGCCTCTGTCAGGTAAATCTTCATTTCTACAGAATCTATCAGAGTTCCTAGGAAGGAAACTCTTGTGAGAGGGGATAGAGAACTTTTTTCTTCGTTCACTTTCCACCCATGCGACCTCAGAAATGCCAGAACAATGTCTGTATGGGACCTGTCGATTTGAAAATTCGACATCTGTATTAGAATGTCGTCTAGGCAAGGGGCTACTGCTATACCCCGCGGCCTTAGGACCACTAGGAGTGACCCCAGAACCTTCGTAAAGATTCTTGGTGCCGTAGCTAACACAAACTGGTAATGCCTGTCTAGGAAGGCGAACCTGAGAAACCGATGATGATCTCTGTGCATTGGAATGTGCAGATAAGCATCCTTTAAGTCCACAGCAGTCATATATTGACCCTCCTGAGAAATTTATTTAGGATCTTGAGATCTAAGATTGGTCTGAAGGTTCCCTCTTTCTTGGGAACCACAAAAAGATTTGAATAGAAGCCTTGCCCCTGTTCCTCCTTTGGAACTGGGTGGATCACTCCCTAGGAGGTCTTGAACACAATGTAAGAATGCCTCTCTCTTTATCTGGTTTGCAGATAATTGTGAGAGATGAAATCTTCCTTTTGGGGAAGAAGCTTTGAAGTCCAGAAGATATCCCTGGGACACAATTTCCAATGCCCAGGGATCCTGGACATCTCTTGCCCAAGCCTGGGCGAAGAGAGAAAGTCTGCCCCCTACTAGATCCGTTACCGGATCGGGGGCTGATCTTTCATGCTTTCTTAGAGGCAGCAGCAGGTTTTTTGGCCTGCTTTCCTTTATTCCAAGCCTGGTTAGGTCTCCAGACCGGCTTGGACTGGGCAAAATTTCCCTCTTGTTTTGTATTAGAGGAAGTTGAAGCTGCGCCACTCTTGAAGTTTCGAAAGGCACGAAAATTAGGCTGTTTGGTCCTTAATTTGTTGGACCTATCCTGAGGAAGGGCGTGACCTTTTCCTCCAGTAATATCAGAAATGATCTCCTTCAGTCCAGGCCCGAATAGGGTCTGCCCCTTGAAGGGAATGTTGAGAAGCTTAGACTTTGAAGTAACGTCAGCTGACCAGGATTTAAGCCATAGCGCCCTACGCGCCTAAATAGCAAAACCTGATTTCTTAGCCGTTAGTTTGGTTAAATGAACAATGGCATCAGAAATAAATGAATTGGCTAGCTTAAGAGCTTTAAGCTTGTCAAGGATATCATCCAATGGGGTTTCTACCTGTAGAGCCTCTTCTAAATACTCAAACCAGAAGGCCGCAGCAGCAGCGACAGGGGCAATGCATGCAAGGGGCTGGAGAATAAAACCTTTTTGAATAAAAATGTTCTTAAGGTAACCCTCTAATTTTTTGTCCATTGGATCTAGAAAAGCACAACTGTCTTCGACAAGGATAGTTGTACGCTTCGCTAGTGTAGAGACTGCTCCCTCCACCTTAGGGACCGTTTGCCCCTTCCCATAAAACTACTTTTGTAGGCACAAAAACCCTTTACAGAGGTCCAATATGACAGGGGACTCCTTCAGGGAAGCTGGATGTCTCAGAATGTAAAAAACAACTGCGCAATTAGAGCGCAAAAATAGGCCCCTCCCACCATGCACTCAAAGTCAGAGGGCCTTAAAAAAACTATTCCTAGGAGTAAAATAAAAGCCATGTGGAAAACTAGGCCCCAAATAAAGATTTATCACCTCAGTAAAAAAACGTTTCTTTATATATAGGCAAACGTTTTACATACTAAGCCATAATAGAAAGTAATATGAAAATTACCCTTTACTGCAAGCATGATGCCAGTCGTTATTAAATCACTGCAATCAGGCTTACCTTAACTATATCAGGCACTGTCAGCATTTTCTAGTTCTTATCATCCTCTAGAAAAAAATATACTGAACATAACTCAGGGCAGTTAATTCTGCAGGCCGTTCTCCCAGCTGAAGTTTCCCCATACTCTTCAGTTATGTGTGAGAACAGCAGTGAACTTAGTTACAACCTGCTAAGAACATCAAAAACCTCAGGCAAATTCTTCTTCTAATTTCTGCCTGAGGTAAAAAAACAGTACAACGCCGGCACCGTTTAAAAATAACAAACTTTTGCTTGAAGATAAACTACACTAATTCACCACATCTCTCTAGCTACTTCCCTTGTCGAGAGCAGCAAGAGAATGACTGGAGGTGGCAGTTAGGGGAGGAGCTATATAGACAGCTCTGCTGTGGGTGATCCTCTTGCAGCTTCCTGTTGGGAAGGAGAATATCCCACAAGTAATGGATGAAACCGTGGACTGGATACACCTTACAAGAGAAAAAGCTGTATTCAAGCAGTAGAGCAATAATAAAATAATTAAATAATATTGGGCCAAACCAGTGTCCCACTGGAGTAGGAACATTACATCTGTAACATTTTATATTTTCTGTTACATGCATAAAAATACTACTCTGGCTTTGGTGTAGAGGTAGAAAAAAGCTGGTCTTGGATGCAGCACTGCATAGCAGTTGGCCACAAATTTTACAAACAGTGTTTTTAAATGCCCCCAAAGCCATTAGTAGGCTGGCAAAACAGAAAACTCACCAAGATAGCTGATTGAATGATGAATTCTGCAAGTTTTCAGGTATGGAATGATTATATATATATATATATATATATATATATATATATATATATATATATATATATATATATAGTAAATCACAGGAGAGCACTCTCACTTGTCAACGCAGTTGCCAGGGTGCTAGTAATGAATAGATAATAGTAACAAAAAACTTGCACTCACTGAAGTTTCGGGGACAAAGTCTGAGGAAGGGAATACTTTGTCCCCGAAACGTCACTATTTTTTCACTGTAAAAAAGTGTGTTTAAAAAGACCAGTGAGTGCAAGTTTTTCGTTACTATTATATATATATATATATATATATATATATATATATATATATATTATATTATATTATATATCATTCTATATACTTAATAAGATAAATAAGACATATGGATCAAGATTTACTTTACTTAAAGGGACAGTCTAGTCAAAATTAAACTTTCATGATTCAGATAGGGCATGCAATTTTAAACAACTTTCCAATTGACTTTATCATTAAATTTGCTTTGTTCCCTTGGTGGTAGTTTTTCAAAGCTACACCTAGGTAGGCTCAAACTGATTTCTAAACCGTTGAAAACCGCCTCTTAGCTTAGAGCATTTTGAAGGTTTTTCACAGTTAGACAGTACTAGTTCATGTGTGTCATAGAGATATCATTGTGCTCACTCCCGTGAAGTTATTTAGGAGTCTGCACTGATTGGCTAAACTGCATGTCTGTCAAAAGCACTGAGATAAGGGGGCAGTCTTCAAAGGCTTGGATACAAGGTAATCACAGAGCTAAAAGGTATATTAATATAACTGTGTTGGTTATACAAAACTGGGGAATGGGTAATAAAGGGATTATTTAAACAATAAAAATGCTGGTGTAGACTGTCCCTTTAATGTAATGTGTGCCCTCCTGTATATGGATATCATTAAAACTATATTTATTTTAAAAATCTTAACATAAATCATTTTAAAACAGTCAAATTATACTATCATTACACTATCAAATATCAGGTTACATCTCATTCCTTACAAATCAGATGTATAACACAAGCCCTCTAGTGCTAAGATGTGTGAGCTACATATTTGCAAAAAATAACAGTTTAACATAAAAAATGTGATATCCTTAGTCAAATTCAAAAAGACATTAAATTGCCGATATATATATATATATATATATATATATATATATATATATATATATACACACACACACACACACACATATATACATACACACACAGTATCCCACAAAAGTGACTACACCCCTCACATTTTTGTAAATATTTTATTAAAACTTTTCATGTGACAAAACTGAAGAAACGACACTTTCCTACAATATAAAGCAGTGAGTGTACAGCCTGTATAACAGTGTAAATTTGCTGTCCTCTCAAAATAACTCAACACACAGCCATTAATGTTTAAATCTTTAGCAACAAAAGTGAGTACACCCCTAAGTAGAAATGTACAAATTGGGCCCAATTAGCCATTTTTCCCTCCCCGGTGTCATGTGACTTTTTAGTGTTACAAGGTCTCAGTTGTGAATGGGGAGCAGGTGTGTTAAATTTGGTGTTATTGCTCTCACACTCTCTCATACTGGTCACTGGAAGTTCAACATGGCACCTCCTGGCAAAGGAAAAAAAGAATTGTTGCTCTAAAATAAGAGGCCTAGGCTATAAGAAGATTGCCAAGACCCTTAAACTGAACTGCAGCATGGTGGACAAGACCATACAGCGGTTTCACAGGACAGGTTCCCCTCAGAACAGGCCTTGCCATGGTCGACCAAAGAAGTTGAGTGCACATGCTCAGTGTCATATCCACATCATAGATGTATGAGTGCTGCCAGCATTGCTGCAGAGGTTGAAGGGGTGGGGGGGTCAGCCTGTCAGTGCTCAGACCATATGCCGCACACGGCATCAAAATGGTCTGCATGGTTGTCGTCCCTTCTAAAGATGATGCACATGAAAGTCAGCAAATAGTTTGCTAAAGACAAGCAGACTAAGGACATGGATTATTGGAACCATGTCCTGTGGTCCAATGAGACCAAGATAACCTTATTTGATTCAGATGGTGTCAAGCGTGTGTGGTGGCAACAAGGTGAGGAGTACAAAGACAAGTGTGTCTGCCTACAGTCAAGCACGGTCGTGGGAGTGTCATGGCCTGCATGAGTGCTGCTGGCACTGGGGAGCTACAGTTCATTGAGGGAACCATGAATGCCAACATGTACTGTGACATACTGAAGCAGAGCATGATCCCCTTGCTTCGGAGACTAGGCCGCAGGGCAGTATTCCAACATGTTAACGACCACAAACACACCTCCATGACGACCACTGCCTTGCTTAAGAAGCTGAGGGTAAAGGTGATGGACTGGCCAAGCATGTCTCCAGACCTGACCCCTATTGAGCATTTGTGGGGCATCCTCAAACAGAAGGTGGGGTAGTGCAAGGTCTCTAACATCCACCAGCTCCGTGATGTCGTCATGGAGGAGTGGAAGAGGGACTCCAGTGGCAGCCTGTGAAGCTCTGGTGAACTCCATGCCCAAGAGGGTTAAGGCAGTGCTTGGAAAATAATGGTGGCCACACAAAATATTGACACTTTGGAACCATTTTGGAGATTTCCACTTAGGGGTGTACTCACTTTTGTTGCCAACGGTTTAAACATTAATGGCTGTGTGTTGAGTTATTTTGAGGGGGGGAAGCAAATTTACACTGTTATACAAGCTGTACACTCACTACAAAGTGTCATTTCTTCAGTGTTGTCACATGAAAAGATATAATAAAATATTTACAAAAATGTGAGGGGTGTTTTCACTTTTGTGAGATAATATATATATCCTGTAATATAATAGGCCAAGTGTGTTTGTCCGAAGCTGTCATACACAGTAGAGACAGCGCAAGGACAAACACACCTGGCCTTCAACACACTGAGTCACTGACCTGGCAGCTGGACCTGGGCCGACCGTGCGTGACGGGGCGCAACGCGGATGGGGCTGGGTGTGACGTGGGCTGGGCCAGGTGCGACGTGGGTGGGGCCGTGCGGATGGGAGAGAGAAAGCTCAAAAGAGGGGGGGGGGATAGAGAAAGAGCAAAAGAGGGGGGATAGAGAGAGCAAAAGAGGGGATGATAGAGAGAGCAAAAGAGGGGGGGGGATAGAGAGAGCAAAAGAGAGGGAGAGCAAAAAAAAGGGGGAGAGCGAAATATGGGAGATATAGAGAGCAAAAGATAGGGAGAGACAGCAAAAGAGAGCGGGGAGAAAGGGGTGGAGGAGAGCAAAAGAGAGAAGAGAGAGGGGGATACAGAGAGAGAGTAAAAGAGGGGGGATAGAGAGAGCAAAAGAGGGGGGGATAGAGAGCAAAAGAGGGGGGGATAGAGAGAGCAAAAGAGGGGATAGAGAGAGCAAAAGAGGGGATAGAGAGAGCAAAAGAGGGGATAGAGAGAGCAAAAGAGAGGGGAGAGCAAAAAAAAAGGATGGAGAGAGAGCAAAAGATGGGAGATATTGAGAGCAAAAGAGAGAGAGAGACAGCAAAAGAGAGGGGGGAGAAAGGGGAGAGAGAGAGCAAAAGAGAGGGGGAGAAAGGGGAGAGAGAGAGAGCAAAAGAGAAGAGAGAGGGGGATAGACAGAGAGCAAAAGAGGGGGGATAGAGAGAGCAAAAGAGGGGGGATAGAGAGAGCAAAAGAGGGGTGATAGAGAGAGCAAAAGAGAGGGAGAGAGACAGCAAAAAAGGGGGGGAGGGAGAGCAAAAGAAAAGGGGAGAGAGAGCAAAAGAGAGGGGGGGAGAAAGGGGAGAGAGAGAGCAAAAGAGAGGAGAGAGAGCAAAAGAGGGAGAGAGAGGGGGGATAGAGAGAGCAAAAACATAATTTATGCTTACCTGATAAATTTATTTCTCTTGTAGTGTGTTCAGCCCACGGGTCATCCATTACTTATGGGATATATTCTCCTTCCCAACAGGAAGTTGCAAGAGGACCACCCAAGCAGAGCTGCTATATAGCTCCTCCCCCCACATGTCATATCCAGTAATTCGACCAAAACAAGACGAGAAAGGAAAAACTATAGGGTGCAGTGGTGACTGGAGTTTTAATTAAAATTTAGAACTGCCTCAAAAAAAGACAGGGCGGGCCGTGGACTGAACACACTACAAGAGAAATAAATTTATCAGGTAAGCATAAATTATGTTTTCTCATGTTAAGTGTGTTCAGTCCACGGGTCATCCATTACTTATGGGATACCAATATCAAAGCTAAAGTACACGGATGATGGGAGGGGACAAGGCAGGAACATTAAACAGAAGGAACCACTGCCTGTAGAACCTTTCTCCCAAAAACAGCCTCCGAAGAAGCAAAAGTGTCAAATTTGTAAAATTTTGAAAAAGTGTGAAGCGAAGACCAAGTTGCAGCCTTGCAAATCTGTTCAACAGAGGCCTCATTCTTAAAGGCCCAGGTGGAAGCCACAGCTCTAGTGGAATGAGCTGTAATTCTTTCAGGGGGCTGCTGGACAGCAGCCCCCATAGGCTAACCGTATTATGCTACAAAGCCAAAAAAGAGAGAGAGGTGGCCGAAGCCTTTTGACCTCTCCTCTGTCCAGAATAACCGACAAACAGAGAAGAAGTTTGCCGAAAATCTTTAGTTGCCTGTGAGTAGAACTTCAGGGCACGGACTACGTCCAGATTATGCAAAAGACGTTCCTTCTTTGAAGAAGGATTAGGACATAATGATGGAACAACAATCTCTTGATTGATATTCCTGTTAGAAACAACCTTAGGTAAAAACCCAGGTTTAGTACGCAGAACTACCTTGTCTGAATGAAAAATCAGATAAGGAGAATCACAATGTAAGGCAGAGAACTCAGAGACTCTTCGAGCCGAGGAAATAGCCATCAAAAACAGAACTTTCCAAGATAAAAGCTTAATATCAATAGAATGAAGGGGTTCAAACGGAACACCCTGAAGAACTTTAAGAACCAAGTTTAAGCTCCACGGAGGAGCAACAGTTTTAAACACAGGCTTAATCCTAGCCAAAGCCTGACAAAAAGCCTGGACGTCTGGATTCTCTGCCAGACGTTTGTGTAAAAGAATAGACAGAGCAGAAATCTGTCCCTTTAACGAACTAGCGGATAAACCCTTTTCTAAACCTTCTTGTAGAAAAGCCAATATCCTAGGAATCCTAACCTTACTCCATGAGTAACTCTTGGATTCACACCAATATAAATATTTACGCCATATCTTATGGTAAATTTTTCTGGTAACAGGTTTCCGAGCCTGTATTAATGTATCAATTACCGACTCCGAAAAACCACGCTTTGATAGAATCAAGCGTTCAAACTCCATGCAGTCAGCCTCAGAGAAATTAGGCTTGGATGGTTGAAAGGACCCTGAATTAGAAGGTCCTGCCTCAGAGGCAGAGACCATGGTGGACAGGACGACATGTCCACTAGGTCTGCATACCAGGTCCTGCGTGGCCACGCAGGCGCTATCAATCACTGATGCTCTCTCCTGTTTGATCCTGGCAATCAGTCGAGGTAGCAACGGAAATGGTGGAAACACATAAGCCATGTTGAAAACCCAAGGGGCTGCTAGTGCGTCTACCAGCACCGCTCCCGGGTCCCTGGACCTGGATCCGTAACAAGGAAGCTTGGCGTTCTGGCGAGATGCCATGAGATCCAGCTCCGGTTCGCCCCAACGAAGAATCAGTTGAGCAAACACCTCCGGGTGAAGTTCCCACTCCCCCGGATGAAAGGTCTGGTGACTTAGAAAATCCGCCTCCCAGTTCTCCACGCCTGGGATGTAGATCGCTGACAGGTGACAAGAGTGAGACTCTGCCCAGCGAATTATCTTCGAGACTTCCAACATCGCTAGGGAACTCCTGGTTCCCCCTTGATGATTGATGTAAGCCACAGTCGTGATGTTGTCCGACTGAAATATGATGAACCTCAGTTTGCTAACTGAGACGAAGCTAGAAGAGCATTGAATATTGCTCTTAATTCCAGAATGTTTATTGGGAGGAGTTTCTCCTCCTGAGTCCACGATCCCTGAGCCTTCAGGGAGTTCCAGACTGCACCCCAGCCTAGTAGGCTGGCATCTGTTGTTACAATCGTCCAATCTGGTCTGCGAAAAGTCATTCCTTTGGACAGATGAACCCGCAACAACCACCAGAGAAGAGAATCTCTGGCCTCCTGGTCCAGATTTAGTAAAGGGGACAGATCTGAGTAATCCCCATTCCACTGACTTAGCATGCATAGTTGCAGCGGTCTGAGATGCAGGCGTGCAAATGGCACTATGTCCATTGCCGCGACCATTAAGCCGATTACTTCCATGCACTGAGCTACTGATGGGCTTGGAATGGAATGAAGGACACGGCAAGCATTTAGGATTTTTGATAACCTGGACTCCGTCAGGTAAATCTTCATCTCTACAGAATTTATAAGAGTCCCTAGAAAGGGAACCCTTGTGAGTGGTAACAGAGAACTCTTTTCCATGTTCACTTTCCACCCATGCGACCTCAGAAATGCTAGAACTATCTCTGTATGAGACTTTGCATTTTGAAAACTTGACGCTTGTATCAGAATGTCGTCTAGGTACGGAGCCACCGCTATACCTCGCGGTCTTAGTACCGCCAGAAGCGAGCCCAGAACCTTTGTTAAAATTCTCGGGGCCGTAGCCAACCCGAAGGGAAGAGCTACAAACTGGTAATGCCTGTCTAGAAAGGCAAACCTTAGGTACCGATAATGATCTTTGTGAATCGGTATGTGAAGGTAGGCATCCTTTAAGTCCACTGTGGTCATATATTGACCCTCTTGGATCATGGGTAGGATGGTTCGAATAGTTTCCATCTTGAACAATGGAACCCTTAGGAATTTGTTTAAGATCTTCAGGTCCAAGATTGGCCTGAAGGTTCCCTCTTTTTTGGGAACCACAAACAGATTTGAGTAAAAACCTTGCCCTTGTTCCGTCTGCGGAACCGGGTGGATCACTCCCATTACTAAGAGGTCTTGTACACATCGTAGAAATGCCTCTTTCTTTATTAGATTTGTTGATAACCTTGACAGATGAAATCTCCCTTGTGGAGGAGAAGTTTTGAAGTCCAGAAGGTATCCCTGAGATATTATCTCCAACGCCCAGGGATCCTGGACATCTCTTGCCCAGGCCTGGGCGAAGAGAGAAAGTCTGCCCCCCACTAGATCCGTTTCCGGATAGGGGGCCCTTTCTTCATGCTGTCTTAGGGGCAGAAGTAGGTTTTCTGGCCTGCTTGCCCTTGTTCCAGGACTGGTTGCCTTTCCAACCCTGTTTGTAACGAGTAGCAGTCCCTTCCTGTTTTGGAGCGGAGGAAGTTGATGCTGCTCCTGCCTTGAAATTACGAAAGGCACGAAAATTAGACTGTTTGGCCTTTGATTTTGATTTGATTACCTCCAGTAAATGTCAGCAATAATTTCTTTCAAGCCGGCCCAAATACGGTTTGCCCTTTGAAAGGAATATTAAGCAATTTAGATTTAGAAGTTACATCTGCTGACCAGGATTTAAGCCATAGCGCTCTGCGCGCCTGGATGGCGAATCCGGAGTTCTTAGCCGTTAGTTTGGTTAAATGCACAACGGCATCCGAAACAAATGCATTAGCTAGCTTAAGGGCTTTAAGCTTGTTCATAATCTCATCCAATGGTGCTGTGCGAATAGCCTCTTCCAGAGACTCAAACCAGAATGCCGCTGCAGCAGTGACGGGCGCAATGCATGCAAGGGGCTGTAATATAAAACCTTGTTGAACAAACATTTTCTTAAGGTAACCTTCTAATTTTTTATCCATTGGATCTGAGAAAGCACAACTATCCTCCACCGGGATAGTGGTACGCTTGGCTAAAGTAGAAACTGCTCCCTCCACCTTAGGGACCGTCTGCCATAAGTCTCTTGTGGTGGCGTCTATTGGGAACATTTTTCTAAATATCGGAGGAGGGGAAAAGGGCACACCGGGTCTATCCCACTCCTTGCTAATAATCTCTGTAAGCCTTTTAGGTATAGGAAAAACGTCAGTACACACCGGTACCGCATAGTATTTATCCAGCCTACATAATTTCTCTGGGATTGCAACCGTGTCGCAATCATTCAGAGCCGCTAACACCTCCCCTAGCAATACACGGAGGTTCTCAAGCTTAAATTTAAAATTTGAAATTTCTGAATCCGGTCTCCCCGGATCAGATCCGTCACCCACAGAATGAAGCTCTCCGTCCTCATGTTCTGCAAATTGTGACGCAGTATCGGACATGGCTCTCGGGTCATCGGCGCGCTCTGTCCTTAACCCAGAGCTATCGCGCTTGCCTCTTAACTCAGGCAAATTAGATAACACTTCTTTCATAACATTAGCCATATCATGCAAAGTGATTTGTAAGGGCCTTGATGTACTTGGCGCCACAATCTCACGCACCTCCTGAGCGGGAGGCGAAGGTACTGACACGTGAGGAGAGTTAGGCGGCATAACTTCCCCCTCGTTGTCTGGTGATAATTTCTTTACCAGTAAAGACTGACTTTTATTTAAAGTAACATCAATACAATTGGTACACATATTTCTATTGGGCTCCACATTGGCTTTTAAACATAATGAACAAGTAGATTCATCTGTATCAGACATGTTTAAACAGACTAGCAATGAAGGCTAGCAAGCTTGGAAAAAATATTTCAATAAATTTACAAGCAATAGAAAAAACGCTGCAGCGCTTTTAAAAACACAAAAAACTGTCACAGTTGAAATAACAATGAACTAATTCAGTTATAGCCAACAATTATAACAGTAAATGTATGAATTTAGCAGAGGATTGCACCCACTAGCAAACGGATGATTAACCCCTCAATACCCAAAAAACGGATAATCAATTTAAGATTTAACGCTTTTATCACAGTCAAACACACTGTCACAGGTCTGCTGTGACTGATTACCTCCCTCAAAAATGAATTTTGAAGACCCCTGAGCTCTCTGGAGACGTCCTGGATCAAGGAGGAAGAAGCAGGAAGACTGTGCTAGAATTTTAACTGCGCAACAAGGCGCTAAAAAAGGCCCCTCCCATATTACAACAGTGGGAGACCTGTTACAACGGTTTCTATGCAGAAATATACGTTAGCCATATGGAAAAAAATCATGCCCAAAAAGATTTATCACCAAAGTACCTCACAAAACGAATAACATGCCAGTAAACGTTTTAAAAACAACTTTCCAGTGTTATGCAAAGTTATCACTAAGCCTGCTACCAGTCGCTTCTACTGCAGTTAAGGCTCATACATTTATTTCAGTATTAACAGTATTTTCTCAGTCAAATTCTAGTCCCTAGAAAATAACTCAACTGCGCATACATTTATCAGCCTGATACCAGTCGCTACTACTGCATTAAAGGCTGTACTTACATCATATGGGTAACAGCAGTGTTTTCTTAGTCAATTCCATTCCTAGAAAATATTACTGCACATACCTCATTTGCGGGGAACCCCGCATGCTATTCCCTTTTCTGAAGTTACCCCACTCCTCAGAATGTGCGAGAACAGCCAGTGGATCTTAGTTACGTCTGCTAAGATCATAGAAAACGCAGGCAGATTCTTCTTCTAAATACTGCCTGAGAGAAAAAACAGCACACTCCGGTGCCATTTTAAAATAATAAACTTTTGATTGAAGAATAATTAGGTAAAAAACTCCTATCTCCTCTCGCGACCTCCTTCTTTGTTGAGACTTGCAAGAGAATGACTGGGTATGACATGTGGGGGGAGGAGCTATATAGCAGCTCTGCTTGGGTGGTCCTCTTGCAACTTCCTGTTGGGAAGGAGAATATATCCCATAAGTAATGGATGACCCGTGGACTGAACACACTTAACAAGAGAAAAAGAGGGGGGGTAGAGAGAGCAAAAAAGAGAGGGGGGAGAGAAAGAGGGGAGGGAAGAGAGGGGGAAAAGAGAGGAGGGGAGAGAGAGAGCAAAAGAGAGGGGGAGAGAGAGAGCAAAAGAGAGGGGGAGAGCACAAACGAGAGAGGTGAGAGAGCGCAAAAGAGAGGGGGGAAAGAGAGGGGGGAGAGAGAGAGCAAAAGAGAGGGGGAGAGAGAGAGCATAAGAGGGGGAGAGAGAGAGAGAGAGCAAAATAGAGGGGGAGAGAGAGAGCAAAATAGAGAGGGAGAGAGACAGCAAAAGAGAGGGGGAGAGAGAGAGCAAAAGAAAGGGGAGAAAGAGACAGCAAAAGGGAGGGGAGAGAGAGCAAAAGAGGAGGGAGAGCAAAAGAGGGGGAGAGAGAGAGCAAAAGAGAGGGGGAGAGAGAGCAAAAGAGAGGGGGAGAGAGAGAGAGAGAGCAAAAGAGAGGGGGAGAGAGACAGCAAAAGAGTGGGATAGAGAGAGCAAAAGAGAGGGGGAGAGAGAAAAAAAGAGGGGGGAGAGAAAAAAAAAGAGGGGGGAGAGAAAAAAAAGAGAGGGGGGAGAGAGAAAAAAAGAGAGGAGAGAGAGAGAGAGCGCAAAAGAGAGGGGAGGGAAGAGAGGGGGGAAAAGAGAGGAGGGGAGAGAGAAAGCAAAAGAGAGGGGGACAGAGAAAGCAAAAGAGAGGGGGACAGAGAGAGCAAAAGAGGGGGAGAGCGCAAAAGAAAGGCGAGAGAGTGCAAAAGAGGGGAGAGAGAGCAAAAGAGGTAGGAGAGTGCAAAAGAGGGGGGAGAAAGAGAGGGGGGGAGAGAGGGGGAGAAAGAGAGGGGGGAGAGAGGGGGGGAAGAGTGGGGGAGAGAACAAACGAGAGGGGGACAGAGAGAGCAAAAGAGGGGGGAGAGAGCAAAAGAGCGGGGAGAGCGCAAAAGAGAGGGGAGAGAGCAAAAGAGGTAGGAGAGTGCAAAAGAGGCGGGAGAAAGAGAGCGTGAAAGAGAGGGGGGAAAGAGAGGGGAGAGCAAAAGAGAGGGGGAAAGAGAGAGCAGAAGAGGGGGCAGAGAGAGCAAAAGAGAGGGGGGCAGAGAGAGCAAAAGAGAGGGAGAGAGAGACAGCAAAAGAAAGGGGAGAGAGAGCGAAAGAAAGGGGAGAGAGAGAGCGAAAGAAAGGGGAGAGAGAGCATAAGAGAGGGGGGAGAGAGAGCATAAGAGAGGGGGGAGAAAGAGCAAAAGAGAGGGGGGAGAAAGAGCAAAAGAGAGGGGGGAGAAAGAGCAAAAGAGAGCGGGGAGAAAGAGCAAAAGAGAGGGGGGAGAGAGAGCAAAAGAGAGGGGGGAGAAAGAGCAAAAGAGGGGAGAGAGACAGCAAAAGAGAGGGGAGAGAGTGAGAGAGAGAGAGAGAATGAGCAAAAGAAAGGGAGGAAAATAGAGAGAAGGGGAGAGAGAGAGCAAAAGAGAGGGAGAGAGAGCAAAAGAGAGGGGGAGAGAGCAAAAGAGAGGGGGAGAGAGCAAAAGAGAGGGGGACAGAGCAAAAGAGAGGGGGACAGAGCAAAAGAGAGAGGGACAGAGCAAAAGAGAGAGGGGGACAGAGAAAAAAAAGAGGGGGACAGAGAAAAAAAGAGGGGGACAGAGAAAAAAAAGAGAGGGGGGGAGAGAGAGAGAGAGAGAGAGAGAGCACAAAAGAGAAGGGGGGAAGAGAGGGGGGAAAAGAGAGGAGGGGAGAGAGAGCAAAAGAGAGGGGGACAGAGAGAGCAAAAGAGGGGGAGAGCGCAAAAGAGGGGAGAGAGCAAAAGAGGTAGGAGAGTGCAAAAGAGGGGGGAGAAAGAGAGAGCAGGGAAGAGAGGGGGAGAGAGCAAAAGAGAGGGGGCAGAGAGAGCAAAAGAGGGGGGAGAGCGCAAAAGAGAGGGGAGAGAGCAAAAGAGGTAGGAGAGTGCAAAAGAGGGGGGAGAAAGAGAGAGTGTGAAAGAGAGGGGGGAAAGAGAGGGGAGAGCAAAATAGAGGGGGAAAGAGAGAGCAGAAGGGGGGCAGAGAGAGCAAAAGAGAGGGAGAGACAGCAAAAGAGAGGGGAGAGAGAGAGTGAAAGAAAGGGGAGAGAGAGCAAATGAAATGCGAGAGAGCATAAGAGAGGGGGGAGAGAGAGAGCAAAAGAGAGGGGAGAGAGAAGAGAGGGGGGAGAGAGAGCAAAAGAGAGGGGGGAGAGAGAGCAAAAGAGGGGAGAGAGACAGCAAAAGAGAGGGGAGAAAGAGCAAAAGAAAGGGGAGAGAGAGAGTATGAGCAAAAGAGAGGGAGGAGAGAGAGCAAAATAGAGAGAGAGGAGAGAGAGAGAGCAAAAGAGGGGAGAGAGAGAGTAAAAGAGGTGAGAGAGAGCAAAAGAGGGGGCGAGAGCAAAAGAGAGGGGGAGAGAGAGAGAGTAGAAGAGGGGGCAGAGAGAGCAAAAGAGAGGGGGAGAGAGAGAGAGTAGAAGAGGGGGCAGAGAGAGCAAAAGAGAGGGAGAGAGAGACAACAAAAGAAAGGGGGGAGAGAGAGAGAGAGAGAGAGTATGAGCAAAAGAGAGGGAGGAGAGAGAGCAAAATAGAGAGAGGGGAGAGAGAGAGAGCAAAAGAGGTGAGAGAGAGCAAAAGAGGGGGAGAGAGCAAAAGAGAGGGGGAGAGAGAGAGTAGAAGAGGGGGCAGAGACAGCAAAAGAGAGGGGAGAAAGAGAGCAAAATAAAGGGGAGAGAGAGAGAGAGAGAGAGAGAGCGAAAGAAAGAGGAGAGAGAGAGAGAAAGAAAGGGGAGAGACAGAAAGAAAGGGGAGAGACAGAGAGAGTGAAAGAAAGGGGAAAGAAAGGGGAAAGAGAGAGCGAAAGAAAGGGGAGAGAGAGCATAAGAAAGGGGAGAGAGAGAGCATAAGAAAGGGGAGAGAGAGAGCATAAGAAAGGGGAGAGAGAGAGCATAAGAAAGGGGAGAGAGAGAGCATAAGAAAGGGGAGAGAGAGCAAAAGAGGGGGAAAGAAAGAGCAAAAGAGAGTGGGGAGAGAAAGAGCAAAAGAGGGGAGAAAGAAAGAGCAAAAGAGGGGAGAAAGAGAGCAAAAGAAAGGGGAGAGAGAGCGCAAAAGAGGGGGGAGACAGATAGCAAAAGAGAGGGGGAAAGAGAGAGAGCTAAAGAGAGGGGGAAGAGAGAGAGCAAAAGAGAGGGGGAAGAAAGCAAAAGAGAGGGGGGAAGAGAGCAAAAGAGAGGGAGGAAGAGAGCAAAAGAGGGGGGAGAGAGAGCATAAGAGAGGGGGGAAGAGAGAGAGCATAAGAGAGGGGGAGAGAGCAAAAGAGAGGGGGAGAGAGCAAAAGAGAGGGGGAGAGAGAAAAAGAGAGGGGGAGAGAGAGAGAGAGAGCAAAAGAGAGGGGGGAGAGAGAGAGAGAGAGCAAAAGAGAGGGGGAGAGAGAGAGAGAGAAAGAAAGGGGAGAGAGAGAGAAAGAAAGGGGAGAGAGAGCGAAAGAAAGGGGAGAGAGAGAGCGAAAGAAAGGGGAGAGAGAGAGCATAAGAAAGGGGAGAGAAAGAGCAAAAGAGAGGGGGAGAGAAAGAGCAAAAGAGAGGGGGAGAGAAAGAGCAAAAGAGAGGGGAGAGAGACAGCAAAAGAGAGGGGAGAGAGACAGCAAAAGAGGGGAGAAAGAGAGCAAAAGAAAGGGGAGAGAGAGAGCAAAAGAGGGGGGAGAGAGCAAAAGAGGGGGAGAGAGGGCAAAAGAGAGGGGGGAAGAGAGAGAGCAAAAGAGAGGGGGGAAGAGAGAGAGCAAAAGAGAGGGGGGAAGAGAGAGAGCAAAAGAGAGGGGGGAAGAGAGCAAAAGAGAGGGAGGAAGAGAGCAAAAGAGAGGGGGGAAGAGAGCAAAAGAGAGGGGGGAAGAGAGCAAGAGAGAGGGGGGAAGAGAGCAAGAGAGAGGGGGGAAGAGAGAGCATAAGAGAGGGGGGAAGAGAGAGAGCAGAAGAGAGGGAGAGAGAGAGAGCAAAAGAGAGGGGGAGAGAGAGCAAAAGAAAGGGGAGAGAGAGCGAAAGAAAGGGGAGAGAGAGAGAGATAGCGAAAGAAAGGGGAGAGAGAGAGCAAAAGAAAGGGGAGAGAGAGAGCGAAAGAAAGGGGAGAGAGAGAGCGAAAGAAAGGGGAGAGAGAGAGCGAAAGAAAGGGGAGAGAGAGAGCGAAAGAAAGGGGGGAGAGAGAGCAAAAGAAAGGGGGGAGAGAGAGCAAAAGAGAGGGGGAGAGAAAGAGCAAAAGAGAGGGGGAGAGAAAGAGCAAAAGAGAGGGGGAGAGAAAGAGCAAAAGAGAGGGGAGAGAGACAGCAAAAGAGAGGGGAGAGAGAGAGCAAAAGAAAGGGGAGAGAGAGAGCAAAAGAGGGGGGAGAGAGAGAGCAAAAGAGGGGGGAGAGAGAGAGCAAAAGAGGGGGGAGAGAGAGAGCAAAAGAGGGGGAGAGAGGGCAAAAGAGAGGGGGGAAGAGAGAGAGCAAAAGAGAGGGGGGAAGAGAGAGAGAGCAAAAGAGAGGGGGGGGAGAGAGCAAAAGAGAGGGGGGAAGAGAGCAAAAGAGAGGGGGGAAGAGAGCAAAAGAGAGGGGGGAAGAGAGCAAAAGAGAGGGGGGAAGAGAGCAAGAGAGAGGGGGGAAGAGAGCAAAAGAGAGGGGGGAAGAGAGCATAAGAGAGGGGGGAAGAGAGCATAAGAGAGGGGGAAGAGAGAGAGCATAAGAGAGGGGGAAGAGAGAGAGCATAAGAGAGGGGGAAGAGAGAGCATAAGAGAGGGGGGAAGAGAGAGAGCAGAAGAGAGGGAGAGAGAGAGCAGAAGAGAGGGAGAGAGAGAGCAAAAGAGAGGGGGAGAGAGAGAGCAAAAGAGAGGGGGAGAGAGAGAGCAAAAGAGAGGGGGAGAGAGAGAGCAAAAGAGAGACAGAGCAAAAGAGAGGGGAGAGAGAGAGAGAGCAAAAGAGGGGGGAGAGGGAGAGCAAAAGAGAGGGGGGAGAGGGAGAGCAAAACAGAGGGGGGAGAGGGAGAGCAAAAGAAAGGGGGGAGAGGGAGAACAAAAGAGAGGGGGGAGAGGGAGAACAAAAGAGAGGGGGGAGAGGGAGAACAAAAGAGAGGGGGGAGAGGGAGAACAAAAGAGAGGGGGGAGAGGGAGAGCAAAAGAGAGGGGGAGAAAGAGCAAAAGAGGGGGATAGAGAGCAAAAGAGGGGGATAGAGAGCAAAAACATAATTTATGCTTACCTGATAAATTCCTTTCTCCTGTTAAGTGTAGTCAGTCCACGGGTCATCCATTACTTATGGAATATATCTCTTCCTAACAGGAAACTGCAAGAGAATTACCCAGCAGAGCTGCTATATAGCTCCTCCCCTCACATATCATACTCAGTCATTCTCTTGCAGCCAAACTAAAAAGGAAGCTGTGAGAGATCTGTGGTGTTTTTTAACAGTTTATTTCTACAATCAAAAGTATGTTATTTTTAAATGGCACCGGAGTGTGATGTTTATTCTCAGGCAGCATTAGAAGAAGAATCTGCCTGGGTTTTTTTTTTCTATGGTCTTAGCAGACGTAACTAAGATCCACTGGCTGTTTCTCATCTGAGGAGTGAGGTAACTTCAGAGAAGGGGAATAGCATGCAGGGCTCCCCTGCAACAAATGAGGTATGTGCAGTAATTTATTTTCTGAGGAATGGAATTGACTGAGAAAATACTGCTGATACCATTGTAAAGTAAGTTCAGCCTTAAATGCAGTGATAGTGACTGGTAAAGAGGGGGATAGAGAGCAAAAGAGGGGGATAGAGAGCAAAATTAAATTTTAAGATTGGATATCAGAGCGCCAAACAACGTAGGCAGGGTCTATGGGCAGATAGTCAAAACCAAAGGTAACAATAGGTTGAAATAATATGATTTAATACATAAGATAAAAAAGTTGGTACATTTAAAATTATACAACAATTAGTCATGGATCCATGTTACACTTTAAAATATATATTGAAACAATAGGAACAATTTAAAAATGCTTGTAGAACAATAAATAACAAAAAAAAAAAAAAAAAATCTAACAAATAATGTCTATCGCTTAAAACTTAAATTCTAATATGTGAATGCTAGGAGCACTTATGCACACTCTATTTATAAAAACAATGGGTTACAATGCACAGGTGGATAGATTCCAGGTTGCTTGAAACCGGTGGATGTGAAATGTAAGTGGCTCCAAATTGGGGTTTTGCCTATGTGTTTATCCAAAATTGTGTAACTCCTAACAGGTGGACAAAAAATGTTACAGGAATGTCTAGAACCTGAATTCAAAATATAAGACCTGAGGTTGTGCCTATGTGTTTATCCAAAAAGGGTGTAAATCCTAACAAGTGAAAAAATGTGAGAAAAATATTGCAGGGGTGTCTGAACCTTATTTTCAAAATAAACAATGAATTCAAAATAAAACTATATACAAGTGAATTTTTGACAAATCAACTAATGCAAACATAAAGCATAAATAGAACCAAAAAAAACAACAGCACAACTTTAACGTGTGTTCAAATGTGTTTCTGCTTGCAAACTGGGATGTGATGTGAACAAATATCTGTTATAAACACTGAATAGTGGCAAAACTTTGTGATTGGATTAAAATTGAACACAGGCTCTAAATTGATACCCTAAAATACAAATCTAAAGGGCTCAGAGTTGCTGAGCTAGATATAAGGGACTTGCTCAAAGAGTCTCGAGATGTTAATTAAAAGAGACCATATAACAACAGTGGGTTAAAAAACGGATGATATAACATAAAATGCTTAAAAGTCCAAATAAATATTCAAATTGGATAATAAGAATCTTGCTATAGTCTGTCTCAATATGGATCCCAACTGCTGATTATGTAGAAATCTTCTTGGGCAGTAGTTAACAAATAATTCCAACTTGCAATGTTGTCCCTTACCTGCCAAAAAAGGAAAGGCAAACAATAGTGCAGATGGCTTCTTAATGTGATCACAATTAAAATACTCCTTACCAGTCAACCGGTTTCGGTCTCCACTGACCTTTCTCAAGAGAGCAAAAGAAGGGGGATAGAGCAAAAAGAAGGGGGATAGAGCAAAAAGAAGGGGGATAGAGCAAAAGAAGGGGGATAGAGCAAAAGAAGGGGGATAGAGAGAGCAAAAGAGAGGGGATAGAGAGAGCAAAAGAGGGGGGATAGAGAGCAAAAGAGAAGGGATAGAGAGAGCAAATGAGAAGGGATAGAGAGCAGGCTTGATTCTGACTAAAGCCTGTGCAAACGCTTGAACGTCCGGTACCTCTGCCAGACGCTTGTGCAAAAGGATAGACAGAGCAGATATCTGTCCCTTTAAAGAACTAGCCGACAATCCTTTCTCCAAACTGTCTTGGAGAAAAGACAATATCCTGGGAATCCTAATCTTACTACATGAGTAACCCTTGGATTCACACCAACAAAGATATTTCCACCACATCTTATGGTAGACTTTCCTGGTGACAGGCTTTCTAGCCTGGATCAGAGTATCTATAACTGACTCAGAAAAACCACGCTTTGAAAGAATTAAGCGTTCAATCTCCAAGCAGTCAGACGTAGAGAAACTACAGCACCTTGCCACTGCTTACTGCTGTGGCCCTACCTGCCCTTAGGGATCAGTTTTGGGGAAACAAAGCTTCTTCTAGGCCCTCAATCAGCAGCAGGGCCCTCCATGTGAAGCAGCATGAACTTGTCTTTCAAGCTAAAGTAGGCCTCTCCCACTCCACTCCGGAGTTGTGAGGCCTACAAAAATCACTTCTAAGTGACTAAATTTATGCCATGTGGATAATAACCCCAGTAAAACACTCCAAAGTGCTTAAAAAGGTGTCTCCAATGAGTATTTTTTAATAAATAATCGATTACCCTGCCTTAGTGTCAACCAGCCTATTTAGCCCTGTCATATACTAAGTCTCAGAACATAGCTTACCCTCCCCACATGGGGATCTTGTCAGTCTTCTAGCATTATCTCAGTCTTGTCTAGAAATAAATGACTGAACATACCTCATTGAAGTCAAGCCTGCAAACTGTTCCCCCCAACTGAAGTTTTCTGGTACTCCTCAGTCCTGTGTGGGAACAGCGGTGGATTTTTGTTACAACATGCTAAAATCATTTTCCTCTCAGCAGAAATCTTCATCACTTTTCTGCTAGAGAGTAAATAGTACAAACCGGTACCATTTAAAAATAATAAACTCTTGATTGAAGATATAAAACTACCATTCTAACACCACATTCACTTTACCCTCCCTGAGAGAGAACCTAGTGCGTTAACGCGGCAAAGAGAATGACTGGGGGGTGGAGCTAGGGGGAGCTATATGGACAGCTCTGCTGTGTGCTCTCTTTGCCACTTCCTGTAAAGAAGGAGAATATCCCACAAGTAAGGATGAATCAGTGGACTGGATACACATTGCAAGAGAAAGAAGGGGGATAGAGCAAGAGAGGGGGAGAGAGCAAAAGAGAGGGGAGAGAGAGAGCAAAAGAGAGGGGAGAGAGAGAGCAAAAGAGAGGGGGAGAGAGAGAGCAAAAGAGAGGGGGAGAGAGAGAGAGAGCAAAATAGAGAGAGTGGGGGAGAGAGAGAACAAAAGAGAGGGATAGAGAGCAAAAGAGGGGGGAGAGAGCAAAATAGAGAGAGGGGGAGAGAGAGCAGAAGAGGGGGATATAGAGAGCAAAAGAGAGGGGGAGAGAGAGAGCAAAAGAGAGGGAGGAAAATAGAGGGGGAGAGAGAGAGCAAAATAGAGAAAGAGAGCAAAAGAAAGGGGAGAGAGAGCAAAAGAAAGGGGAGAGAGAGCAAAAGAAAGGGGAGAGAGAGCAAAAGAAAGGGGAGAGAGAGAGCAAAAGAAAGGGGAGAGAGAGAGCAAAAGAAAGGGGAGAGAGAGAGCAAAAGAAAGGGGAGAGAGAGAGCAAAAGAAAGGGGAGAGAGAGAGCAAAAGAAAGGGGAGAGAGAGCAAAAGAAAGGGGAGAGAGAGAGCAAAAGAAAGAGGGGAGAGAGAGAAAAGAAAGAGGGGAGAGAGAGCGAGCAAAAGAGGGGGAGAGAGAGAGAGCGCAAAAGAGAGGGGGAAGAGAGAGAGCAAAAGAGAGGGGGAAGAGAGAGAGCAAAAGAGAGGGGGAGAGGGAGCAAAAGAGAGGGGGAGAGGGAGCATAAGAGAGGGGGAGAGACAGCAAAATAAATGGGAAAGAGAGAGAGCAAAAGAGGGGGGAGAGCGCAAAATAGAGGGGGGGGAGAGAGAGCAAAAGAGGGGGAGAGAGAGCAAAAGAGGGGAATAGAGAGAGCAAACGAGGGGGGAAGAGAGCAAGAGAGGGGGAAGAGAGCAAGAGGGGGGAGAGAGCAAAAGAGGGGGGATAGAGAGAGCAAAAGAGGGGGGATAGAGAGAGCAAAAGAGGGGGAATAGAGAGAGCAAAAGAGGGGGAATAGAGAGAGCAAAAGAGGGGGAATAGAGAGAGCAAAAGAGGGGGAATAGAGAAAGCAAAAGAGAGGGGGAATAGAGAGAGCAAAAGAGAGGGGGAATAGAGAGAGCAAAAGAGGGGGAATAGAGAGAGCAAAAGAGAGGGGGAATAGAGAGAGCAAAAGAGAGGGGGAATAGAGAGAGCAAAAGAGGAGGGGAATAGAGAGAGCAAAAGAGGAGGGATAGAGAGAGCAAAAGAGAGGGGATAGAGAGAGCAAAAGAGAGGGGATAGAGAGAGCAAAAGAGAGGGGATAGAGAGAGCAAAAGAGAGGGGAGAGAGAGAGAGAGCAAAAGAGAGGGACGAAAATAGAGGGGGAGAGAGAGCGCAAAATAGAGAAAGTGGGAGAGAGAGCAAAAAAGTGGGAGAGAGAAAGCAAAAGAGAGGGAGAGAGAGAGAGCAAAAGAGAGGGAGAGAGAGAGCAAAAGAGGGGAAAGAGAGCAAAAGAGAGGGGGGAGAGAGCAAAATAGAGAGAGAGGGGCAGAGAGCAAAAGAGAGGGGGGATAGAGAGAGAGCAAGGGGTGGACCGCTGTACTGCAAAAAATGGCCAGTGTACACAGGCTTTAGGACTAGTGTGTATATATATATATATATATATATATATATATATATATATATATATATATATATATATATATATATATATATATATATATATATATATATCCATTGTAGTTAGAATGAATCCGGTGTAGATCCAGGTTTGATGCCTGTCTGTTTGTGACTTGCTGCATGTGACCAAGGCTCTTGTTTGGGGCTGAAACGTTATGCTGTTTATACATTAAAGTGTTGTTTTGTTACATCTCGTGTGCTGTCTGTCTGTGGTGGGTAACCTGGATCTACACCGGATTCATTCTAACTACAATGGACATTATTTGGATTTCTAGCCGTGCACTGAGTGGTTGTTATGGTTGGTGAGTGCTGATCTATTACTTCATTTGAGATTATATATATATATATATATATATATATATATATATATATATATATATATATATATATATATATATATATATATATATATATATATATATTTACACACACATATACACACACACATACATACACTTACACTCACACATATATTTATTTGTGTCTGTATATACATATTTTATGAATATACTAGAATACAAATATATCTCATTACATGGCCAAATGTTTCTGACTCCTACATTAATGGGCTGGCTAGTAGATTTAGAACAAATCTATCGAGCCCTGCACTGTGCATACACTGAATGTCACATAAAGCCTAGGCCTCTACAGAGACATTAGCCTATTATTTTCTATTTAAATCTGGCATCCTCATTTTACCACTGAGGTCCAGCACAAGATGCCATTTACTTGTTTACCTTCATATTATGAAAACCATCTTCAAGTGTTTTAAAAGCTGTGTATGATCATCACTGTAATTATTTGCTTTTGTTCTAATTATTGCTTGTAAAATGTTTTGTCTGAAACTATTACAAGAGGTGTGCCCCACTAATTTCCTAACTGCCTGCTTAGACATCTGTTTCTATAGTGAAGCCTTTAATTTGAATTAGTGTCCGCCATCAAAAGGTGTTGGGAAGGAAGTGTACGATAGATACATAACGTCTTGCTCTCTGTATCTATGGCTGTCATTTATGCAAGTTAAAACAGTGTTTTAAACACAGTTGTAAGGTTAGTCTGGATGTTAATAGCTACATATAGTGTTCATTAAATTCAGGGAAATAAAGGACCAGACTTGCTCTATGTATATGGTCAGTTAAACAGATGTTCCAAACCAGATGCTACTGGAAGTCCCAGCTCCAGTATGGTCAGCATTGCTGCATATTTTCAAGAGTAATTCCAAGAAATAACCTCTTTCCTTTAAGAGATATAACAATGCAAATAGAAAATGCTCTAATATGTTATGCAAATGGGATTAAGCACATATAAAAAGTCAGCTCAAGAGCAGCAATGCACTACTGGGATTAAGCTGAAAACATCTGTTGATCCAATAACAAGAGACAAATGTTTGTAACTACCAATCATCAGTTAGCTACCAGCAGTGTAGGATATCTACATAAGCTTTTTTTCAACAAACAATGCCAAATGTGAATTAAATTTGAAAATAGAAGTGAATTTAAAAAGATATTAAAATGTCATGCTCCATCTGATTCATGCAAGTTTAATTTGACTTTTCTTTCCCATTAAATGCATATTATTTTGCAAATAAATAAAATATTTGCAAAATAATATGTATTTAATGGGATAGAAAAGTCAAATTAAACTTGCATGAATCAGACTGAGCATGTCCAACCCCCCCCAAATAAAAACACCCCTTAATCTAATGTTAAACTACCAATAGCCCTTAAAAGGGTTTTTTTGTTAAACCGCTCTTTTGCAGTTACCAAAAATTCTAAGTCCCCCCTAACAGTAAAACCCACCACCTACCAAACCCCCCAAAATAAATAAACCTAACACTAAAAAAACTAAACTCTCTCTTTTGCTCTCTCTCCCCCTCTCTTTTGCTCTCTCTCCCCTCTCTCTTTTGCTCTCTCTCCCCTCTCTCTTTTGCTCTCTCTCCCCTCTCTCTTTTGCTCTTTCTTCCCTCGCTTTTGCTCTCTCTCTCAACCCCCCTCTCTTTCCCTACCTCTCGTTCTCTCCCCCCTTTTTTTTTGCTTTCTTTCCCCCCTCTCCTTTGCTTTCTCCCCCTCTCTTATGCTCTCTCTCCCCCTCCTCTTGATCTCTCCTTACTCTCTTTTGCTCTCTCTCCCCCCTCTCATTAGCTCTCTCCCCCCCTCTCATTAGCTCTCTCCTCCCTCTCTTGCTCTCCCCCCCCCTCTCTTTTTTATCTCTCCCTTCTCTTTTTTATCTCTCCCACTCTCTTTTGCTCTCTCCCCCCTCTCATTTGCTCTCTCTCTCTCTCCCCTCTCATTTGCTCTCTCTCTCCCCTCTCAGTCTATGTGTTGTTAATTTAAAAAAACTGAACTACAGAAAAAAATAAACAAATTATCAAAAACAAAAATATAAAACCTAATTCCTATGAAAATAAAAAAGCCCCCCAAAATAAAAACACCCCCTAATATAATGCTAAACTAAAAATTCCGAAAATGGCAGGGTGGAGAAAGAATCCTCCTTCGTGTAGAAATAAACTTTTTACCTCTGTAATTACCTTGTATCTAAGCCTCTGCAGACTGCCCCCTTATTTCAGTTCTTTTGACAGACTTGCATTTTAGCCAATCAGTGTTCACTCTGGGGTAACTTCACGTGCATGAACTCAATGTTATCTATATGAAACACATGAACTAATGCCCTCTAGTGGTCAAAATGCATTGAGATTATAGGCAGTCTTCAAGGACTTGAAGTATAGCATATGAACATCCTAGGTTTAGCTTTTAACTAAGAATACCAACAGAACAAAGCAAAATTGGTGACAAAAGTAAATTGGAAAGTTGTTTTAAATTATATTTCCTATTTAAATCATGAAAAAAAAAAAATTGTTCTTGACTGTCCCTTTACGTACAGGCAGTTCCCAGGTTACGAACAAGATAGGTTCTGTAGGTTTGTTCTTAAGTTGAATTTGTATGTAAGTTGGAACAGGCACTTTTTTAGGTGAAACTTTAGACAAACATTTGTTTAGTTTTGGATAGCTTAGGAAAAAGTTTGTTTTGCTATCTGTGCCCCTGTTCAGAAAATTTCACATCACTTTCTGCCCTTGTGACAAATGAATTTAGAGTATTTTGGGTTATCCTGGAAAGAAGGATTGGCGATAAAGCTCTATTTTTAGAGTGAGTTGTACTTCAGTCGGATGTCTGTAACCCGGGGGACTGCCTGTATAGGCAACTGCTTAGTGCTTTTTTTTTATTACAACAATGGAACAGATTGTAGAAAATGTGTGCACAGGAGCGTTCTGCAGTTCACGTGATAGTATAAAAATGAGCACAATAAAGGAAACACTTAAAGGGGCATGACACCCCAAAAATATATATTTTATGATTCAGATAGAGCATGCAGTTTTAAATCACTTTCTAATTTACTTCTATTATCACATTTTCTTTGTTTGTTGGTATCTTTTGTTGAAAAGCAGGGACGTAAGCTAAGGAGTGTGCACGTGTCTGGAGCACTATATGGCAGCAGTTTTGCAAGAATGTTATCCATTTGCAAGAGCACTAGATGGCAGCACTATTCCCTGCCATGTAGTGTTCCAGACACCTACCTAGGTATCTTTTCAACAACAAATACCATAGGAATAATAGAAGTAATTTGGAAACCTTTTTTTAAAAAAAAGTTCCATATCTCTTTAAGCCAACATTTATCTTTTATGATTCAGACAGAAGATGCAAACGTAATAATTGTTCCAATTTACTTCTATTATAAATTATATACATTATAAAGTTTGCTTCATTCCCTTTGCATCCTTTGTTGATGAGTAAAGCTAGGTAGGCTATAAGGTGCTCAGGAGCATGCATGCTCATTGTTTGAACCACGTATAACATTGCTGCAAACACTGCTGCCACTGCTTAGTAAAGATGTGCTCGCTTCTGAGTTTACATAACTATGTCTCAACAAATGATAACAAGAGAACAAAGCCAATTTGATAATATAAGTTTTGAAAGAGAGAGAGAAAGAGAGAGAGAGAGAGATAGAAAGAGAGAGAGAGAGAAAGTGGGAGAGAGAGAGAGAGAGAAAAAGAGGGAGAGAGAGAGAGAGAAAGAGGGAGAGAGAGAGAGAGAAAGAGGGAGAGAGAGAGAGAGAGAGAGAGATAGATAAAGAGGGAGAGAGAGAGAAAGAGGGAGAGAGAGAGAAAGAGGGAGAGAGAGAGAAAGAGGGAGAGAAAGAGAAAAAGAGAAAGCAAAAGAGAGAGAAGGTTTGACAATTGCATCTATTATCAGACACGATCCAGAGTTTGGAGAGTGGTGTAGTGAATTAATGTAGTGTAAAATCACAAACAGGGTCAAAGTCAGTCCAGACAGAAGACAGGGGTAGCACCTATCAGGGTCAAGATAATGTCAAGGTCAAATCACTAAAGCATGCTAGGTAGCTGATGGCATCAAGACAACTAGCCCTACATCAAACATTATATGGCCTATTAAAGGGGCAGTCTACTCCAGAATTGTTATTGTTTAAAAAGATAGATAATCCCTTTATTACCCATTACCCAGTTTTGCATAACCAGCATACTTTTTACCTCTGTGATTACCTTGTATCTAAGCCTCTGAGACTGCACCCTTATTTCAGTTCTTTTGACAGACTTGCATTTTAGCCAATGAACTAACGCCCTCTAGCTGTGAAAAACTGTCAAATGCATTCAAATAAGTGGCGGCCTCAAGGTCTTATAAATTAGCATATGAGCCTACCTAGGATTAGCTTTTATTTTGATGATAAAAAGTAAAGTTGTTTAAAATTGCATGCCCTATCTGAATCATAAAAAGTTCAATTTTGAATAGACTGTCCCTTTAAAAGGAAAATGGAATAGACATGTTGCAATGATCTGCACCTTATCTGATGCTCTTGTGCAGGTGATAAAAAGAACTGAAGCTCTTATCAAACTACGTGCCCTTTAATCCCCAGAGAAAGAGGCACAAGCAAGGCACCTAAGGGCTGAATGTAACCCAGAATCCTGACACCCTCCTTCTGCTCTACACAATCTCTTTCAAAGTAAAACAGAATATAGGGAAGTCTGGGCTGCATTATAAGGGAATAGAGAGTTAATTTGCCATAGTGATTACATTAAACAATGCAAGCATTTTTATTTTACTAAAAGAGCAGGGCAAGTAATAAAACAAGTAAAATTATCTAACTCATTATTTCCATTAAATCAAGTCATTCACCCTCAATAATAGATATATTTGAGTTTTTACAAGAGAAATAAATATCTCAAAAAGGCTATGCAAATACCTCTTTGCTTTCAATACAAAGGAGATGGAATGTGTGTGAGGTGGTGTACAAACAATTAAACCCTGTCAGAAAGATCAAATCCAAGTTACATGTTCTTTAAGAGGGACAGTCTACTTGAAGATAGGTATTGTTTAAAAAGATAGATAATCCTTTTATTACCCATTCCCCAGTTTTGCATAATCAACACAGTTATATTAATGTACTAGTTACCTCTGTGATTACCTTGTATCTAAGCCTCTGCAGACTGTCCCCTTATCTCAGTGCTTTTTACAGGCTTGCATTTAGCCAGTTAGTGTTGGTTCCTGCATAACTCCACGAGCATGAACACAATGCTATCTATATGGCATACATAGAGCTGTCTGGCTGTGAAAAGCTAATAAATTGCACTGAGCTAAGAGGAGGTTTAGCTATATCCCGCATAAAGATCTTTTTGCATACCTACAAATCAGGCATTATATTGAATTATTTAAGATAGTATTTCAAGATTTAAATATTGTATGGGGACCAATAATCAAGGGATGTACCCTGTTTAGAGCAGGGTTTTACTCTATTTCATTCTGGTATGGGTTAGTCATGGAAAGAGAGGGGATAAATATTTATCCATTTTAGCGTGAGCTTATCCTAGAAGATTGTAGTTCAATTAATAGTTTAATAATTCAAAAAGTGTACAGAGGGCTTGGAAAGCAACTCCATATATTTCATGGTGCGAATCTCATCTTAAACTTTTAAACAGAGCATATATTACACCCAGTCGCTTAGCTAACCCCTAATCTGCCCCCCTACACCGCCGCCACCTACATAACACTTATTAACCCCTAATCTGCCCCCCCCTACACCGCCGCCACCTACATAACACTTATTAACCCCTAATCTGCCGTCCCCAACGTCGCTGCCACTATATTAAATTTATTAACCCCTAAACCTAAGTCTAACCCTAACACCCCCTAACTTAAATCTAATTTAAATAAATATAAATAAAATTACTATCATTAACTACATTATTCCTATTTAAAACTAAATACTTACCTATAAAATAAACCTAAGATAGCTACAATATAACTAATACCTGTACATACATTGTAGCCATCTTAGGGTTTATTTTTATTTTACAGGCAAGTTTGTATTTATTTTAACTAAGTAGAATAGTTACTAAATAGTTATTAACTATTTAATAACTACCTATCTAAAATAAATACAAAAGTACCTGTAAAATAAAACCTAACCTAAGTTACAATTACACCTAACACTACACTATAATTAAATAAATTAACTAAATTAAATACAATTAACTAAATTAAATACAATAACCTAAATCAAATTAAATTATCTAAAGTACAAAAAAACCCAAACACTAAATTACAGAAAATAATAAACAAATTACAAAAATTTAAACTAATTACACCTAATCTAATAGCCCTATCAAAATAAAAAAGCCCCCCCAAAATAAAAAAAACCCTAGCCTAAACTAAACTACCAACAGCCCTTAAAAGGGCCTTTTGCGGGGCATTGCCCCAAAGTATTCAGCTCTTTTACCTGTAAAAAAAAATAATACAAACAACCCCCCCAACAGTAAAACCCACCACCCACACAACCAACTCCCCAAAAAAATACCAACTAAAAAAACCTAAGCTCCCCATTGCTCTGAAAAGGGCATTTGGATGGGCATTGCCCTTAAAATTGCAGTTAGCTCTTTTGCAGCCCAACGCCCTAACCTAAAAATAAAACCCACCCAATACACCCTTAAAAAACCTAACACTAACCCCCTGAAGATCGACTTACCGGGAGACGTCTTCATCCAAGCCGGGCAGAAGTGGTCCTCCAGACGGCAGAAGTCTTCATCTAGACGGCATCTTCTATCTTCATCCATCCGGCGCAGAGCGAGTCCATCTTCAAGACATCCGACGCAGAGCATCCTCTCGGCCGACGACTACCCAACGAATGAAGGTTCCTTTAAATGACGTCATCCAAGATGGTGTCCCTTAGATTCTGATAGGCTGATAGAATTCTATCAGCCAATCGGAATTAAGGTAGAAAAAATCCTATTGGCTGTTCCAATCAGCCAATAGGATTGAAGTTCAATCCTATTTATTGGCTGATTGCATCAGCCAATAGGATTTTTTTCTGATTAATAAATTTAATATTGTGGCAGCGACGTTGGGGACGTTAGGGGTTAATAAGTGTTATGTAGGTGGTGGCGGTGTAAGGGGGGGCAGATTAGGGGTTAATAACATAATGTAGGTGGCGGTGGGCTCCGGGAGCTGCGGTTTAGGGGTTAATAACTTTATTTAGTTGCGGCAGGGTCCGGGAGCGGCGGTATAGGGGTAAAACAGTATAGTAGACTGTGGGTGTTTAGTGACAGTATACCAATAAAGCTGGGAAAAAGCCGAAGAGCTACGAGTTCGATGACTGCTAGTTAACAACAGTCCGCTGCTCATCGCCCCTTACTTGCTGCGCAGCTTTTTGACAGCTTTTTTGGTAATTTTGGAGAACGTATTCAGGTCCGCGGTAGCGATGTTAGGCGATCTTAGGCGAGCGTATTGGTGCCGGCGAATGCAAGTAAGTTGACGGGTTGATAAATAGGGGCCTATGCCTGTAAATGTACAAAAGCAATATATATCCATTTGTTAATACTTTATATGTGCAAAATGCCATGTTAAGGGTGATCTTATACAGATTTAAGTATTTTTTTTCTTCTCTCCTATACCCCCCCACCCCTCTCTCATATAGTTCAACAGTTGGGAGGAGCATGGGTAATAGAACTGATCTAATATGCATAATATTTCAAGATATATAGCTTTTTAGGATTCAAGGCACTTTCCGATTTTGTTTATTAGTTGCCAAATGGTAACTTTTATAGGACATTCTCTATTCTTCGGAGAGCTTTTTGAAACGATTTGTTCAAAGTAAGATTAAGTTAACTATCAAGAATGTAAAATCAAGTATTGTTTGTAGGATATACCTCTTTTGGTTTAAAAAGGGGGAAAATTAGAAAAGGGAAGGAAGGAGCAAATAGTTAATGAAAAACATAGAAGAAAAATAAGATTTCTTTTTATGTTAATTAGGGTTCGTTCCAGGAGAAGTATTGTTATGTTTAATTTGTTTTAAGTAAATAATAAAAAGCTATGGGATAAGTTATAGCTGAGCTGCGTCTCGGAAATTAAAATGTCAATGTGGGCTGCGTTCCCAAAACTTGCTTTTTTTGTTGTTGCTATTTTTCTTTTGACGATTGTGATTGTGTTTTTGCCCTTTCCTTTCTAAACAATAAAAAGAATACTTAAAAAAAAAAAAAGAGGAGGTTTAGCTTTACACAAATAATACCAAGAAAACAAAGCAAATTTTATTGGAAAGTTGTTTAAAATTGCATACTCTATCTGAATCATGAAAGTTCAATTATGATTCTACTGTCCCTTTAAGATACAGTTTTTCTTTGCTATGTGCTAGGAATTGCCAGCTTGTTGTTACTGCAGAGATGGCAATTTACTTATGATCACTGCTTGGCGGTCAAACATATTAAACAGCAGAGGGAAAAAAGTAAATGGGGTCAAGTGCGTCCTTATCTGTGTACACAAACCAAGAACACAAAAGCAGACAATATCAGTGATCACACATTTTTATACTCGCGTACAACAGCAATCACAACATTCCACAGAACAAATCTACCTACATTTTAATCAACCAGTAATATAACCACTTTTAATACAGAAAGAATGCACAAAAAAGGTTGTATAAACTTCTTTACACCAAATTAGATACCAGCACACATCAAATTTGAAATGCACTCTGAAAGCAATTCATACAGCAACAAATAACAGTAAAAGATATATAGATGTGGCGCTAAAAAAGCTAGGTATATAAGGGGAATAAACGTGGGGGAAATGATAAATCAATTGATAAATATACACATCCCTATATAATTGATTATATGAATAACAAATGCCTCTATATAATTAAGATATTTA
The DNA here is from genome assembly GCF_027579735.1 of Bombina bombina. NCBI lineage: Eukaryota > Metazoa > Chordata > Amphibia > Anura > Bombinatoridae > Bombina > Bombina bombina. Next base: position 954,852,798 of record NC_069503.1, read on the forward strand.
ATAAATAAATAGATAAGAGAAAAATAAATAAATAAATATAGATATATACACACACACACACACAAGAAAAAATGACAATTAACAATGCAAAACCACCGGTGGTAAAATAGCAATAAATACTCAAATTATTAAACAATATAAAACCAATAAGGTTAATGAAAAAATATATGTCTGTCAATATAGCAGAAAACAGACAATATTCTAGATATGACCAAATTTGCAAAAAAAGTCAGTTAAAGATGAGAATGATACCTATGTCAGTTTCTCTGTCTATTATTCAGGATGGAACGGATTGGAGCTCACAGGAATTTGTTAGAAATCAAAGGCAGTCAATGGTTTGAAATATTTTAAAGTCACATAATCAGATAACAGTTTATTAATATAACGATACCAAGTTTCAATTGGATTTAAATTTCTTCTTTTTTACCTTTGAGCTGAAGACCATACATCCGGACAGACTTTCTTTAAAAGTCTCGACCGGGAACGTGAATCACCCTAGAAAGGCATCCCTCTTTTCTGGTCTGGTAGACAGATTTGAGAGAAGGAATCTGCCCTTCGGCGGATGAGATCTGAATCCTATCTTGTATCCTTGGGATACCACCTCCAGGACCCACGGATCCTGTACTTCCTTGAACCAGACGTCTGAAAAAGAGACAGTCTGCCCCCTACATGATCCGATAACGGATTGGGGGCCGCCCTTTCATGCCAATTTGTTTTCAGCTGGCTTCTTATTCTGCTTGGATTTATTCCAGGACTGAGCCATCTTCCAAGTACTCTTAGGTTACTCAGGCTTGGAGGATTGTTTGTCAGAACGAAATGAATGAAAATTAGAAGATAGTCATCCCTTAGACTTGTTCTTCTTATCTTACGGTAGGAAGGCCTGGACCAAATAAAATCTTTCCCTTGAAGGGAAGAGAAAGGAGTCTGGACTTAAAAGTCATATCCGCAGACCAAAATTTCAACCAGAGCGCCCGGCAAGCTAGGACCGCAAACCCAAAGGCCTTTGCATTAAGGCGAATAATTTGCATGTTTGCATCACTGATAAAAGAATTATCAATTCTCAGAGCTTTAATTCTGTCTTGAATATCCTCGAGGGGAGACTCCACATCAATGAGTTTGGACAAAGAGAGTCGCACCAGTAGGTAGCCGTTCCGGCAACTGCAGCCGCCAGTTGAAACAAAAATCCTGTACGTTGAAACATCTATCTCAGAAAGGTTTCCATTTTCTTATACGTTGGCTCTCTGAACGACAAACTATCCTCAAGAGGTATAGTAGTATGTTTAGCAAGCGTAGAGATAGCACCATCCACCTTAGGAATGGAGTCCCACAAATCCAGTTGAGAGTCCGAGACCGGGAACAACTTTTTAAAAGTAGACGAGGGGGAAAAGGAAGAACCAATTCTTTCCCATTCGTTCTTAATAATGTTCGCCAACTTAACCGGAACAGGAAAAGTCAAAAGGAACTTTCCTGTCTTTGTAAACTCTGTCTAACTTAGGTATCGTAGGTTCTTCGGGCAGCGCAGCCCCTGGAACCTCTAACGTAGACAGAACCTCCTTTAATAAAAAATGCAAGTGCTCAATTTTAAATCTAAAGGACGGTTCCTCCGCAGTAGGAGGCTTAGACGCTATGGACTCCAACCCAGAAAGTACACCCCCTGAAGCTACAGAGGTTAACTCATCATCGGATAACTGGGACATAATAGCTAAAGCTGATAAATATTTAGATGACTCCGGGTCATGAGAGCTATGTTTAACCTTTCTCTTGCGTTTGTTAGAGCGAGGTAATGTACTGAGGGCCACAGACACCGCCGTTTGTAACTGTGCAGCAAAGTCCGCAGGAAGAAGGCCCCCTCCGGATGGAGGATTAGATATGCTATGGGGAACTGCATGTGGAGTGGAGGATAATGTAGCAAGGGTAGTAATCTCACGGGACGCCGAGTCCTGAGAGGTAGACGGCTCAGAGGGACTAATTGCCTTAGCAGGCTTGTCTCCCTTCTTAGACTTTATAACGGTGTTAAGGCATGTGAAACATAATTGAGTGGGCGGGAAAACCACGGCCTCCTCATAATATAAACAGGTATGATTTAGTACAGAAGGAGTACCTTCTAACATGTCAGGGTCCTCCATAGCTCAGGTTATACCCACAGAAGAATACAAATAAAAACATTTTTTATTATAGAAAACTGCACCTCCCAATGCCTGGGTCACTCGCCACCTCCTAGACCCAGACAGTTAACAGAGGAAACGCTCTCCTCAGGTTCAAGTCTCAGCCGGAATGGAGGAAATGAACATAGCCCACACCCGGTCACATGGAGTGCAAGACAGTACTTCCCCTGTTATTACAAGTACAGCAAGTAATAGGAGCTGTGCAACACTTTCAAAAACAAAAGTGAAACTTAAAAGTGAAACCTGTTTGTTCGAGCCAAAATCACACAGTCTATCAGCCCAGGAAAAAAAATCACACAAAGCAGCATGTAAATAATTAATACACTGATTAATTAACCCCAACTGTTCAATAAATCCCCTTCAGAGGATATTAACCCTGGATTCTATCAAGGTATAAAGGAGCCACACTGTGACCCTGTTATAGCGTTTTATGTGTAAAAATTTTAAAAATTGAAACAATCTTATCTCCAGGATCCATGCTGTGGAACAGAACACAGCCTCTCAAGTGTGACAGTTTTATAGTAGCTCTCCTGACATGGGTTTGAGTGAAAGATAGCAGGCAGTGAAACTTGTCAACACTGATTGCTTAGGAGCTGTTAGCAGTAGTCTGGATGGTTTCACAGAAAAACTTCCCCTGCATCTCCAGACTCTAAATTTCATCAATACTCTCACTGTGAGGTTGACATGACTACTCCAGTCCTATATCGAAGGGCAAAATCTTCTGACACTTCTCTGCCACCTCTTAACGTGACGAAAGGCAAAGAATGACTGGGGTAATGAGAAAGTGGGAGGGATATTTAAGTCTTTGGCTGGGGTGTCTGCCTCCTCCTGGTAGCCAGGTGTTGTATTTCTCAACAGTAAGGAATGAAGCCATGGACTCTCCCTATTTTAGGAAGGAAATTGCATTCTCTAGCTGAATCATGAAAGAAAAAAAAAATGGGTTTCATATCCCTTTAGGGGGACAGAAAACAACACCTTGTACCTCCAAGGCATACAGAATAACATATCAGTCTTAACACTTATAAAAATAAATTAAACTTACGACCGATAACAGAGAACCTATGAAATAGACCCCGTAGAAGGAGATCATTGAATTCAAATAGGCAATACTCTCCTCACATCCCTCTGACATTCACTGCACGCTGAGAGGAAAACCGGGCTCCAACCTGCTGCGGAGCGCATATCAACGTAGAATCTAGCACAAACTTACTTCACCACCTCCATAGGAGGCAAAGTTTGTAAAAACTGATTTGTGGGTGTGGTGAGGGGTGTATTTATAGGCATTTTGAGGTTTGGGAAACTTTGCCCCTCCTGGTAGGAATGTATATCCCATACGTCACTAGCTCATGGACTCTTGCTAATTACATGAAAGAAATAATTTTTCTGCACTTATTTTTACTGCAGCATTCGCCTTAATTGGAGGAGACAATCTGTGCTTTACTACCCAGATAACAAGGATAGTCAATGTCATAATGTTTTTTAGCAGTTATCTGATAATTGCAATTAGGGACAGATATGTAGCAGAGTCAGCCTTGAGAAGTCAGAAGCGTGCATTTCAAATTCTGAGAATTAGAAATTGCTTTCTTTTCAGAACTAAAATTACATTAAATAGGGGAAAATTGAAGCCCCTTATTATTTTGATGTTATTTTAATTTTATTTTCTGATACACAGCTGTTAAAATATGTAGAAACATTTGCCCCTATTTTGACGTAAATATATTTACACCATGATATTTACAAAATAACTAATATAAACTATTACGTTTAGTCTGTTATCATTAGTTGTCATTTTGTTACTTTTATAGTGTACGTATTTGCGCCAAACAAGGGGCAACTATAACTTATAAATATTTGAACTGAAAACCGGTGTGCTGTGTAGGGACCTGAATTAAATTAATATTTTATATTGCACCAAAAAGGGGCAATAATTACAATACATAAAATGCTGTACTAATTTGTGAAAGCACTCTTTTTTGCTGTTCTTCTCTCCTCCCTCCTCCCCCCACTGGCCACCAAAATCTTAGGTACTGGCAGACAGTCTGCAGTTAATTTAAAAATATATATATATTTATTTATATATTTCTGCAGTGTAGGGGTCCCTCCTCACGCTTCCCTTCCCTATTCCCCCCTAACAGTTCTTACACTCTCACTACCTGCCGCAGCTAGTCAGCCAGTAACAAATAACTTTTTCTTTGCTTAATGTTTTTTAAAATATTTTTCCTGGGGTGTAGTGTAGCGCCCCTCACCCTCCAAAATCCCATTTACCATAGCAAAGGATCCCCCTCTCGCATTATGTGTCATAGATTAGGCCTGATTCCTCCCATCTCCACAGACTCACATTTTTTTTCTGTAGGTAGGAAACCCACCCTATCCCTCCCACCACCCACAATCACCGCCCAAATGACCTCCCACCCGCTCCGATCCCAGCCCTCCACCCACAGGCAGTATCCAATACAGGCAGTGACATTGCCTGTATCAGATGTGCCTTCGTATGGTAAAGAAGCATGATCAGCTGCAGTCTCAGCTATCTAAGCTGACAGTGGAAACCGCAGTCTGTGCTACAGTGTTGGACGTAGGTACTACGTCAACAGGATATGCTGGGCAAAGTACCACGTGACATAGTACCTACGTCCATTTGGAGCAAGAGGTTAAATTACGAGGGCAAAGGAAAACGTTTTTTTAGAACATTTTATAATACAATTTAAAATGTTTAATGTCTGCATGCTTCCGCTATAAAAAGAAGTGGAAAACGTGCAAAGGAAAAAACAAGCACTACAGATATGGTTCTGTGTGTTGTGCTAGGAATCCTTTCTTCCCAGTATAAGGTATGGAAGTGCTAATTTCCTTAGTACTTGCTTAACGGCACCTGACTGGCTCTGCTAAGTAGACCACAGACTACCTGTAAAATAACTCCACAACCAGGGCTTCTCTGGATTGTGAGCATCTGCTGACCACTCAGATGACTCCTGTGTGCCTCTCAGGGTACTATATGCAGAGTTTATTATTGGAAAACCCATGATTTTTATAGTTAAAGGGACACTGAACCCAAATTTTTTCTTTCATGATTCAGAGAGAGCATTCAATTTTAGGCAACTTTCTAATTTACTCCTATTATCAAATTTTCTTCCTTCTCTAGGTATCTTTATTTGAAGTGCAAGAATGTAAGTTTAGATGCCGGCCCATTTTTGGTGAATAACCTGGGTTATTCTTGCTGATCGGTGGATAAATTCATACACCAATAAAAAAGTGCTGTCCAGAGGTCTGAACCAAAAAAAGAGATTAGATGCCTTCTTTTTCAAATAAAGATAGCAAATGAACGAAGAAAAATTGATAATAGGAGTAAATTAGAAAGTTGCTTAAAATTGCATGCTCTTTCTGAATCACAAAAGAAAAATATGGGTTCAGTGTCCATTTAAAAGGGGGCAAATTAAATAATGGAAGTATATTTCAAAGTTCTTAATGGGACACTGTAATGTAAGATTGGTTCCCCTTAATGTGTTTCCAATGACCTGTTATACCAGATGCAGAGGTTAAATTGTAAGGAATATTGCTACAACTCATTATCTTATCTCCATATGTGCACACAAATACTCATACTTAAAGAAAACTATACTAGATATTTTAGTACTGCTCTCTCCTACCCCCCCCCCCCATTGGGAGTGTGATGTCTTCAGCATCTTCTTGTTAACATAACTTTTCTATAACCAGTACATATGTGCTGGATTTTTTAGTCTAGGTAGGAATGCAACAGACAAAAGCAGTTATTTCACAATACAAAATAAAGGTAAAGGATCAATTTATAAACAATTTAATATACTATAGCAGGTAAAATAGATAATTGGGATGGGAACACGTTAAAAGGGGATAAAACATTTTCCTTTTAAATATACATAGGCTAGGTCAACAAACTAAATGCATCCATAAAAATAATAATAATAATAATAATAAAAGACCTGAGCGTAATTCTTGATAAGAGTAAGAAATGGTTTACAGAGAGAGGCAGTCTGCACTTCTCAGGCAAACAAGGAGTTAAGAGGCAGTACATGAGAACAGTAAATCAGCAAAAAGTCTTGTACCCTGGCCTTATTTTACAAGCAAAGATACATGGGAAAATGCATTGCGTCTTTGTGTCAGGTCTAGACAGTTTCCTACAACAGGTAGATACAAGCAAAGAGCACTGAATGCCATATAGTAGACTCTGCGAAGACTGGAATGCTCCCTTTTTACCTTCACTGACCTTGGTGACTTGCCAAGGCTCAATTAAACTGCTGAAACTGGCAGCCAATTAACCCCCTTTTACTGTTACATTAGATCCCAGTCTTGCTGTCCTCAGACGACAATAATAAAATGAGGTAGACCTTAACCCAGAATGAGTTTATTCGTTTTATAGACCCACTGATTGTGCACTTAAAAGCAGATTATAATGTTGCACAAGCACATTGTCTTCACAGATGCATAAAATGACTGTTTCTTTTTTTGTCATTATCACTTCCACTGTTGTGTGTAAATGAATGTTTTGTCCTGCTATGCTTGTGTGTGGCTGTGTGATCATAATGCGCATGAGTAAAACACACTCACAAAAAAGTACTTCCTAAAGGTTTAACTACAAATTGATTTATCTTTTTTTTTTTTTTTTTTTTTTAAATTATGCTTACCTGATAAATGTATTTATTTCCACAATGTCCACAATGTCATCAATTACTGTTGGCCAGCAGAAGGAGGCAGAGCACCACAGCAAAGCTGTTAAGTATCACTCCCCTTCCCACAAACCCCAGTCATTCGACCGAAGGGAAATGGGAAAAGGAATAACACAAAGGTGTAGAGGTGCCTGAGGTTTAGACAAAAATAACCGTCTTAACAAAAAAAGCGATGGGGTCGTGGACTCCCCATATCTGGAAACAAATAAATTTATCAGGTAAGCATAAATTTTGTTTTCTTTCCTATGATATGGTGAGTCAACGACATCATCAATTACTGTTGGGAATCAATACCCAAACTAGAGGACACAGATGAATAGAGAGGGAAAACGAGACAGGCAGACCTAAACAGAAAGCACCACCACTTGAGAAACCTTTCTTCCAAAAAAAGCCTCAGCCGAGGCAAAAGTATCACATTTGTAAAATTTGAAAAAAGTATGCAGAGAGAACCAAGTTGCAACCTTGCAAATCTGTTCCAAAGAAGCTTCATTTTTGAAAGTCCAAGAAGAGGAGACAGGCCTTGTGGAATGAGCCGTAATTCTCTCAGGAGGCTGCTGACCAGCAGTCTCATAAGCAAAATGAATTATACTTCTAAACCAGAGAGAAAGAGAAGTAGCAGTAGCCTTCTGACCTTTAAGCTTTCCAGAAAAAGAAACAGGGCAGAAGACTGGCGAAAATCTACTATAGATAGAATTTTAAAGCACGCACAACATCCAAGTTGTGCAACAAACATTCCTTAGGAGAAGGAGAATTAGGACAAAGAGAAGGAACAACAGTTTCCTGATTAATATTTCTATTCGAAACCACTTTCAGAAGAAAACCTAACTTAGTACGAACAACCGCCTTATCAGCATGAAAGATAAGGCGACTCACACTGCAAAGCCGAAAACTCTGAAAATCTCTGAGCAGAAGAGATAGCCATAAGAAACAAAACCTTCCAAGAAGGTTAAGGCTCCAAGGAGGAGCAACAGACTTAAACACAGGCCTGATAAAAAGATTGCACATCTGGCACATGCGCCAAATGCAAAATAGATAATGCAGAAATCTGACCCTTCAGGAGTACTGACTGATAAACCCTTCTCCATACCTTCATGGAGAAAGGAGAAAATCCTAGGAATCCTTAACCTACTCCAAGAGTAGCCCTTGGATTCACACCAATAAAAGGTATTTACACCATACCTTATGGTAAAACTTTCTAGTAACAGGCTTGCAAGCCTGAATCATGGTCTCAATGACCGACTCAGAAAAAACACGCTTAGACAGAACTAAGCGTTCAATCTCCATGCAGTCAGCTTCAGAGAAACGAGATTTGGATAAAGGAAAGGACCTTGAGTTAGAAGGTCCTTCCTCAGAGGAAACCTGCAAGGTGGAAGAGATAACATCTTTACTAGGTTTGCATACCAGATCCTGTGAGGCAATGCAGAAGCTAAGAACAATGACTCATGGAAGTAGAGCAAACTGAGAAAACAGGTATGCTAGATTGAAATCTCAAGGAAATGCCAGAGAATCTATCAGGAAGCCTGCAGATCTTTTGATCTTCAGACGTACCTTGGAAATTTGGCTTTCTGCCGAGACGCCATCAGCTCCAACTCAGACATCCCCCATTTAAGGGTAAACCTGGAGAACACCTCCGGATGTAGAGCCCACTCCCTGGGATGAAATGTCTGTCTGCTCAGGAAGTCTGCTTACCAGTTGTTCACTCCTGAAATGTGGATGGCAGATAGACAGCAACCTTGAGCTTCCGCCCACTGAACAATCCGAGCCACCTCCTTCATGGCTAAGGAACTTCTGAGTTCCTCCCTGGTGGTTGATGTAAGCCACTGAGGTGATATTGTCCGACTGGAACCTGATAAACCGGGCTAAGGACAACTGAGGCCAAGCTATCAGAACATTGTAAATCGGTCTCGACTCCAAGATATTTATTGGGAGAGCAGACTCCTCCCAAGTCCATAGTCCCTGCACTTTTAACGAGTCCCAGACTGCTCCTCAGCCCAGCAGGCTGACATCCGTGGTCACAATCACCCAGGAAGGTCTCCGGAAGCATGTGCCCTGAGACAGATGCTTCTGAGAAAGCCACTACGGAAGAGACTCTTGTCATCTGATCTAGATCTAACCTCTGAGACAGATCTGAATGGTCCCCATTCCATTGTCTGAGCATGCATAACTGCAGAGCTCTCAAATGGAATCGAGCAAAGGGAATGATGTCCATGGAAGCGACCATCAGATCAATTACCTCTATACATTGAGCCACTGATGGCCGAACAGTCGACTGCAGAGAGAGGCAAGAGAAAAGAATTTTGGATTTTCTAACCTCTGTCAGAAAATTTTTCATAGATAGGGAATCTATTATGGTCCCTAAGAAAACTACCCTTGTAGCTGGAACAAGGGAACTCTTTTCCAGATTTAACTTCCATCTGTGGGAATGTAGAAATGACAACAAGATCTCTGTATTGCGCTACTGCAATTCCCCTGGCCACTGCCAAGAAAGCCCCCAGAACCTTAGAGAAAATTTGAGAAAACTCTGGGAGCTGTGGCAAGGCCAAATAGAAGAGCCACAAACTGAAAGAGTTGAGATAAAAACAGACACAGAGGCGCCACATGTGTAGGTCAATAAAACCAAAGAAATCCAAACAGCGACAGAATAAGGGTGCTCACAAACAGGGCGGCACTCTGTTGTGCCAGCAGAGACAGGCTGGTATTTACAGCAAACCAGCTGGCTGTGTGACAGGTCTGTATCGGATGTAGTCAGCACTGAAGTTCGCTGCTTGTGTAGCCTCTATCCGATGTTCCCAGAGTGTTATTTCTCCTCAACTGGAGCTGCACTGGAGCAAGGAGGGGGGCTGAACTGCCCTTAGGTTACTGAAATGGAGACTTGCCGTAGCTTGTGATCTCTCTGTGACGCGCATTGCCCGAAGACTGAAAGAGTTTGTCTAGAAAGGTGAATCTCAGGAATTTGTGATGATCCTGATGGATGGGAACATGAAGATATGTGTCCTTCAGATCTATGGTCGTCATGAACTGACCCTCTTGGACCAAAGTAAGAATGGAAGGAATTATTTCCATTTTGAAGGACGGTTCTCTGAGAAACTTGTTGAGACATTTTAGGTCTAGAATAGGACGAAAAGTTCCCTCTTGTTTGGGAACCCCGAACAGGTTGGAATAGAATCCCAGACCCTGTTCCCTTACAGGAACAGCAACTATCACTCCCAGGGTGAACACATTTCAAGAACACCTTTCTTCTTAACTGGTCTGCAGATAATCTTGAGAGGTGGAACCTTCCCCTGCGAGGAAGAGTTTTGAATTCTAATTTGTAACCCTGAGATACTAGGTCCACAGCCAAAGGATCTGGGACATCTCGTACCCAAGCTTGATAAAACTGAGAAAGTCTGTCCCCCACTTAATCTGATCCTGGATCGGGGGCAAACCCTTCATGCTGACTTAGATTCAGCTGCGGGTTTCTTTGATTGCTTCCCCTTGTTCCAAGACTGAGTGGGTTCCCAAGAAGACTTGGACTGTTCCTGCTTGGAAGAGGACGGGGAGGACGTCCTCTGAAGTTACGAAAGGAACGAAAATTACTCTGACGTCCTTTAGATCTATTCTTCTTGTCATGTGGTAGAAAAGACCCTTTTCCACCCGTAATATTAGAAATTTATTTCTGCCAAACAAGGTCTTACCCTTGAAACGAATCGCCAGAAGCTTGGACTTAGAGAAAACATCGGCTGACCAAGATTTCAGCCACAATGGTCTGTGCGATAGCACAGCAAAGTCAGATATCTTGGCTCCCAGTTTAATAACCTGCATGGAAGCGTCAGTAATAAAGGAATTGGCTAGCTTAAGAGCCTTAATCCTGTCTTGGATCTCCTCTAATTGAGTCTCTACCTGAAGAGAATCACAAAGGGCGTCAAACCAATAAGCTGCCGCACTTGTCACAGTGGCAATACACACTGCAGGTTGCCATTGGAGACCTTGATGAACATACATTTTCTTCAAATAAGTCTCCAGCTTTTTATCCATTGGATCCTTAAAGGAGCAGCTATCCTCAATAGGAATAGTTGTTCTCTTAGCCAGAGTAGAAATGGCCCCTTCTACTTTAGGTACCGTTTGCCATGACTCTTTAATGGAGTCAGCGACAGGAAACATCTTCTTAAAGAATGGAAAAAACATAATTTATGTAAGAACTTACCTGATAAATTCATTTCTTTCATATTAGCAAGAGTCCATGAGCTAGTGACGTATGGGATATACATTCCTACCAGGAGGGGCAAAGTTTCCCAAACCTTAAAATGCCTATAAATACACCCCTCACCACACCCACAATTCAGTTTAACAAATAGCCAAGAAGTGGGGTGATAAGAAAGGAGCGAAAGCATCAAAAAAATAAGGAATTGGAATAATTGTGCTTTATACAAAAAAATCATAACCACCACAAAAAGGGTGGGCCTCATGGACTCTTGCTAATATGAAAGAAATGAATTTATCAGGTAAGTTCTTACATAAATGATGTTTTCTTTCATGTAATTAGCAAGCGTCCATGAGCTAGTGACGTATGGGATAGCAGATACCCAAGATGTGGAACTTCCACGCAAGAGTCACTAGAGAGGGAGGGATAAAATAAAGACAGCCAATTCCGCTGAAAATAATCCACAACCCAAATAAAAAAGTTTTAATCTTATAATGAAAAAAACTGAAATTACAAGCAGAAGAATCAAACTGAAACGGCTGCCTGAAGTACTTTTCTACCAAAAACTGCTTCAGAAGAAGAGAAAACATCAAAATGGTAGAATTTAGTAAAAGTATGCAAAGAAGACCAAGTTGCTGCTTTGCAAATCTGATCAACAGAAGCTTCATTCCTAAAAGCCCAGGAAGTAGAAACTGACCAAGTAGAATGAGCCGTAATCCTTTGAGGCGGGGATTTACCTGACTCCACATAAGCATGATGAATCAAAGACTTTAACCAAGACGCCAAAGAAATGGCAGAAGCCTTCTGACCTTTCCTAGAACCAGAAAAGATAACAAATAGACTAGAAGTCTTCCTGAAATCTTTAGTTGCTTCAACATAATATTTCAAAGCTCCAACTACATCCAAAGATTGTAAAGATCTCTCCAGAGAATTCTTAGGATTAGGACACAATGAAGGGACAACAATTTCTCTACTAATGTTGTTAGAATTCACAACTTTAGGTAAAAATTTAAATGAAGTCTGCAACACCGCCTTATCCTGATGAAAAATCAGAAAAGGAGATTCACAAGAAAGAGCAGATAATTCAGAAACTCTTTTAGCAGAAGAGATAGCCAAAAGGAACAAAACTTTCCAGGAAAGTAATTTAATATCCAGAGAATGCATAGGTTCAAACGGAGGAGCCTGTAAAGCACTCAGAACCAAATGGAGACTCCAAGGAGGAGAAATTGACTTAATGACAGGCTTGATTCGAACCAAAGCCTGTACAAAACAATGAATATCAGGATGATTAGCAATCTTTCTGTGAAAAAGAACCGAAAGAGCAGAGATTTGTCCTTTCAAGGAGCTTGCAGACAAAGCCTTATCCAAACCATCTTGAAGAAATTGTAAAATTCTAGGAATTCTAAAAGAATGCCAAGAGAATTTATGTGAAGAACACCAAGAAATGTAAGTCTTCCAGACTCCATAATAGATCTTCCTAGACACAGATTTACGAGGCTGTAACATAGTATTAATCACTGAATCAGAGAAACCTCTATGACTAAGTATTAAGCGTTCAATCTCCATACCTTCAAATTTAATGATTTGAGATCCTGATGGAAAAATGGGCCTTGAGATAGAAGGTCTGGCCTTAACGGAAGTGTCCAAGGTTGCCATCCGAACGAGATCCGCATACCAAAACCTGTGCGGCCATGCTGGAGCCACCAGCAGTACAAACGAACGTTCCATTAGGATTTTGGAAATCACTCTTTGAAGAAGAACTAGAGGCGGAAAGATATAAGCAGGTTGATAATTCCAAGGAAGTGACAACGCGTCTACCGCTTCCGCCTGAGGATCCTGGATCTGGACAGATACCTGGGAAGTTTTTTGTTTAGATGAGAGGCCATCAGATCTATTTCTGGAAGCCCCCAGATTTGTACAATCTGAAGAAATACCTCTGGGTGAAGAGACCATTCGCCCGGATGTAACGTCTGGCGACTGAGATAATCCGCTTCCCAATTGTCTATACCTGGGATGTGAACCGCAGAAATTAGACAGGAGCTGGATTCCGCCCATACAAGTATCCGAGATACTTCTTTCATAGCCTGAGGACTGTGAGTCCCCCCTTGATGATTGACATATGCCACGGTTGTGACATTGTCTGAAAACAAATAAACGATTCTCTCTTCAGAAGAGGCCAGAACTGAAGAGCTCTGAAAATCGAACGGTTCCAAAATATTGATTGGTAATCTCGCCTCCTGAGATTCCCAAACCCCCTGCGCTGTCAGAGATCCCCATACAGCTCCCCAACCTGAAAGACTCGCATCTGTTGAGATCACAGTCCAGGTTGGACGAACAAAAGAGGCCCCTTAATGGTGATCCAACCACCAAGTCAGAGAAGAACGAACATTGGGATTTAAGGATATTAATTGTGATATCTTTGTATAATCCCTGCACCATTGGTTCAGCATACAAAGCTGAAGAGGTCTCATGTGAAAACGAGCAAAAGGGATTGCGTCCGATGCAGCAGTCATGAGACCTAAAATTACCATGCAAAAAGCTACCGAAGGGAAGGATTGAGACTGAAGGTTTCGACAACCTGAAACCAATTTCAGACGTCTCTTTTCTGTAAGAGACAAAGTCATGGACACAATCTATTTGTAAACCTAAAAAGGTTACCCTTGTCTGAGGAATCAAGGAACTCTTTGGTAAATTGATCCTCCAACCATGTCTTTGAAGAAACAACACAAGTTGATTCGTGTGAGATTCTGCAGAATGTAAAGACTGAGCAAGTACCAAGATATCGTCCAAATAAGGAAATACCGCAATACCCTGATCCCTGATTACAGAGAGAAGGGCACCGAGAACCTTCGAAAAGATCCTTGGGGCTGTAGCTAGGCCAAAAGGAAGAGCAACAAACTGGTAATGCTTGTCTAGAAAAGAGAATCTCAGGAACTGTTAATGGTCCGGATGAATTGGAAAATGAAGATATGCATCCTCTAAGTCTATTGTAGACATATAATGCCCTTGCTGAACAAAAGGCAGAATAGTCCTTATAGTCACCATCTTGAATGTTGGTATCCTTACAAAACGATTCAATATTTTTAGATCCAGAACTGGTCTGAAAGAATTCTCTTTCTTTGGAACAATGAACAGATTGGAATAAAACCCCACGCCCCATTCTAGAACTGGAACTGGCATAATTATCCCAGCTGACTCCAGATCTGAAACACATTTCAGAAACGCTTGAACCTTCACTGGGTTTACTGGAATGCGTGAAAGAAATTATCTTCTCACAGGCGGTCTTACCTTGAAACCTATACTGTACCCTTGTGAAACAATGTTCTGAATCCAAAGACTTTTAATCGAATCGATCCAAACATCTTTGAAAAATCGTAACCTGCCCCCTACCAGCTGAGCTGGAATGAGGGCCGCACCTTCATGCGGATTTGGGAGCTGGTTTTGACTTTCTGAAAGGCTTAGATTTATTCCAGACTGGAGAAGGTTTCCAAACGGAAACTGTTCCTTTAGAGGAAGGGTCAGGCTTTTGTTCCTTATTCTGATGAAAGAAACGAAAACGATTAGCAGCCCTATATTTACCTTTAGATTTTTTATCCTGAGGTAAAAAGGCTCCCTTCCCCCCAGTAACAGTTGAAATTATTGAGTCTAATTGAGAACCAAATAATTTATTACCATGGAAAAAAAGAGAAAGCAATGTTGACTTAGAAGTCATATCTGCATTCCAAGACTTAAGCCATAAAACTCTTCTAGCTAAAATAGCTAAAGTCATATACCTGACATCAACTCTAATGATATTGAAAATGGCATCACAAATAAAAGTTATTAGCATGTTGAAGGAGTTTAACAATGCTATAAGCATTATGGTCTGACACTTGTTGCGCTAAAGCCTCCAACCAGCAAGTTGTAGCTGCAGCAACATCAGCCAAAGAAATAGCAGGTCTAAGAAGATTACCTGAACATAAATAAGCCTTCCTTAGAAAGGATTCAAGCTTTCTATCTAAAGGATCTTTAAACGAAGTACTATCTGCCGAAGGAATAGTAGTACGTTTAGCAAGAGTAGAAATAGCCCCATCAACTTTTGGGATTTTATCCCAAAACTCTAATCTATCAGATGGCAAAGGGCACAATTTCTTAAACCTTGGAGAAGGAGTAAATGAAGTACCCAGACTATTCCATTCCCTAGAAATTACTTCTGAAATAGCATCAGGAACTGGAAAAACTTCTGGAATAACCACAGGAGGTTTAAAAACTGCATTTAAACGCTTAGTAGTTTTAATATCAAGAGGACTAGACTCCTCCATATCTAAAGCAATCAACACTTCCTTAAGTAAAGAACGAATAAACTCCATCTTAAATAAATATGAAGATTTATCAGTGTCAATATCTGAGGTAGAATCTTCTGAATCAGATAGATCCACATCAGAAATAGATAAGTCAGAATGATGGCGGTCATTTAAAAATTCATCTGAAATATGTGAAGTTTTAAAAGACCTCTTACGTTTAGCAGAAGGAGGAATAACAGACAGAGCCTTCCGAATAGATTTAGAAACAAATTCTTTAACATTAACAGGAACATCCTGAACATTAGATGTTGAAGGAACAACAACAGGTAATGGATTATTACTAATGGAAATACTATCTGCGTTTGATAGCTTATCATGACAAGTATCACAAACAACAGCCGGAGGAACAGTTACCAAAAGTTTACAACAAATGCACTTAGCTTTGGTAGAACCGACATCAGGCAGCGCTTTTCCAGAAGTAGATTCTGATCCAGGGTCAGGTAGTGACATCTTGCAATATGTAAAAGAAAAAACAACATATAAAGCAAAATTATCAAATCCCTTAAATGGCAGTTTCAGGAATGGGAAAAAATGCAAAATGAAACAAGCTTCTAGAAAACCAGAAGTAACTGAATAGTGAGACTGAAATAGTGAGAAAAAAACTGGCGCCAGGAATGACGCCCATATTTTTGGCGCCAAGAATAACGCCCACACATTTTGGCGCCAAGAATGACGCCCATATTTTTTGGCGCCAAAAAAACGTCCGCAATACACATACGTCAAAAATGACGCAATTATGTAAAAACTTCCGGCGCCAATTATGAAATGACGACATTTTTGCACCAAAAAAGTCTCGCGACAAAAATGACGCAATAAATAGAAGCATTTTCTGCACCCGCGAGCCTAACAGCCCGCAATTTTTTGAAAAAAAGTCAATTGAAAATTTGAGGTAAGAAAAATGAAATTTATATGCATTTTCCCAAAATGAAACTGACAGTCTGAATGAAGGAATACTGATTATCCTGAATCATGGCAAATATAAGTTTAAACACATATATTTAGAACTTTACATAAAAAGTGTCCAACCATAGCTTTGAGTGTCAAAAAATAGAAATAAGACTTACTTACCCTAAGACACTCATCTACATAAAGTAGATAGCCAAACCAGTACTGAAACGAGAATCAGTAGAGGTAATGGTATAGAAGAGTATATCGTCGATCTGAAAAGGGAGGTAGGAGAAGAAATCTCTACGACCGATAACAGAGAACCTATGAAATAGATCCCCTAGAGGAAGACCATTGTATTCAAATAGGCAATACTCTCTCACATCCCTCTGACATTCACTGCACTCTGAGAGGAAAACCGGGCTTCAGCCTGCTGCGAAGCGCATATCAACGTAGAATCAAGCACAAACTTACTTCACCACCTCCATGGAAGGCAAAGTTTGTAAAACTGAATTGTGGGTGTGGTGAGGGGTGTATTTATAGGCATTTTAAGGTTTGGGAAACTTTGCCCCTCCTGGTAGGAATGTATATCCCATACGTCACTAGCTCATGGACTCTTGCTAATTACATGAAAGAAAAGGAATTTCAGGTTTCTCCCATTCCTGTGCTATAATCTCCATAGCACGGTCTGGCCCCCGGAAACACCTCCACAGAGGAAGGAACATCAAAGTATTTATTAAGTTTACTAGACTTCTTACGGTTGACAATGACAGGAGTATCGGAGTAGTTTAAAGTAGCCAAAACCTCCTTTAACAGTACACAGAGGTGTTGAAGCTTAAATCTGAAGGAAACAACTTCAGCATCAGAAGGAGGAATTATACTGTCTGAATCTGAGATTTCACCCTCAGAATTATGAGAAAGGGCAACTTGGGTAGCAGCAGCTGGAGCAGAAATCTTACTTTCTGAATCCCTAATTTTCCTCTTGCGTTTCCCCTGTAGCATGTTAATAGCAGCTAATGCCGCAGATACCGCAAAAGATACCTGGGCAGCAATTTCTGCTTGCAAATAAACTCCTCCAGGAGATTGAGAGGAACCACAGGGCACTGCATGTGACAACATTAAGGCTTGGGACGGTAGAGGAGAAAGCTGTGGCAATGCCTGAACAGCATCATCCTGAGAGACATTTGGCTCAGAGACAAATAGTTTATCTTTATGTTTAAGTCCTCTCTATACATGAGGAACAAATTTGCAAGGAAGGCACATTTGATTCACTAAACAAAGCAGGCACTAGAGAAGCAGTCGCAACCTCTCCGTATGTCTCCAAAGATCGGAACTCAGAGGTCACGTGACTGGCCTGTGAAGCTGTGCCACTACTCTAAAGCACACGTTTCAAGCTGGAAAAGGAGCATAATAAAATTAAGCAATTTCCTGTAGCTAATAGCTAAGTCTAAGACGGCTTAAAGATCGCAACTGCGATAATCAAATTGCCCCAAAACACCACGTTCCTACATATTACCAGAACCAAGTGTGATTTGTCAAATTAACCCTGCATAAACTCATGAGCCAAAATAAGTGGTTAACTCCTTCCTTTCCATAGAGAAGGTTAAACCAGGTCACATACAGAGTGCCTTCCTACTGCCATAAATAACCCTGTACACAGGATTCTAGTCCCAAGTATATTGCAGTCTTAAGGTTAACCCCTTCAGTGCCAGCCTCCTAGCCCCAGAAGACAAAAGGCACTTACCTGCACATCTAGCTGTCCGGCAGGAGGCCAGCACACACGGTATGAAAGGACGCCATTCCTTACAGAGACCTGTGGAAAAAACAAAAAAAATCTTTTGCGATGTACCGAATCCACGGATTCATCCTAACTTGTGGGATATTGTCCTTCCTGACAGGAAGTAGCAAAGAGAGCACCACAGCAGAGCTGTCTATATAGCTCCCCCCTTAACTCCACCCCCCAGTCATTCGACCAAAGGCCAAGGAAGAAAAGGAGAAACTATAAGGTGCAGAGGTGACTGAAGTTTATATAAAAAAATACTATCTGTCTTGAATAGACAGGGCGGGCCGTGGACTAGGTACATCGCAAAAGAAAGAAATTTATCAGGTAAGCATAAATTTTGTTTTCTTCTGCATGATGTACTGAGTCCACTGATTCATCCTAACTTGTGGGATACCAATACTAAAGCTTTAGGACAAGGGAAGAACAAGACAGGAACCTAAACGGAAGGCACCACTGCTTGCAAAACCTTTCTCCCAAAAATAGCCTCAGAAGAAGCAAAAGTATCAAATTTGTAAAATTTTGAAAAAGTATGGAGCGAAGACCAAGTCGCAGCCTTACAAATCTGTTCAACAGAAGCATCATTTTTAAAAGCCCATGTGGAAGCTACCGCTCTAGTAGAATGAGCTGTAATCCTTTCAGGAGGCTGCTGTCCAGCAGTCTCATAAGCCAAACGGATGATGCTTTTCAGCCAAAAGGTAAGAGAAGTCGCCGTAGCCTTTTGACCCCTACGCTTTCCAGAATAGACAACAAAGAAGATGTTTGACGAAAATCTTTGGTTGCCTGCAAATAAAATTTCAAAGCACGAACCACGTCCAAGTTGTGCAACAGACGTTCCTTCTTACAAGAAGGATTAGGACACAGAGAAGGATCAACAATTTCTTGATTGATATTCCTGTTAGTAAAAACCTTAGGTAGGAACCCAGGCTTGGTACGCAAAACCACCTTATCAGCATGGAACACAAGATAAGGAGAGTCACATTGTAATGCAGATAGTTCAGAAACTCTTTGAGCTGAGGAGATAGCAACTAGGAATAAAACTTTCCAAGATAAAAGCTTAATATCTATGGAATGCATGGGTTCAAACAGAACCCCCTGAAGAACTCTAAGAACTAAATTTAGACTCCATGGCGGAGCAATAGGTTTAAACACAGGCTTAATTCTAACTAAAGCCTGACAAAAAGCCAGAACGTCTGGAACATCTGCCAGACGCTTGTGCAACAAAATAGACAGAGCAGATATCTGTCCCTTTAGGGAACTAGCTGATAATCCTTTCTCCAATCCCTCTTGGAGAAAAGACAAAATCCTAGGAATCCTGATTTTACTCCAGGAGAAGCCTTTGGATTTGCACCAAAAAAGATATTTACGCCATATCTTATGATAAATTTTCCTGGTAACAGGCTTTCGAGCCTGAATCAAGGTATTTATGACTGACTCAGAGAAACCCCGCTTTGATAGAATCAAGCGTTCAATCTCCAAGCAGTTAGTTGCAGAGAAATTAGATTTGGATGCTTGAATGGACCTTGAATCAGAAGGCCCTGTCTCAATGGCAGAGACCATGGTGGAAGGGATGACATGTCCACGAGGTCTGCATACCAAGTCCTGCGTGGCCACGCAGGCGCTATCAAAATCACCTATGCTCTCTCCTGTTTGATTCTGGCAATCAGACGTGGAAGGAGAGAGAAAGGAGGAAACACATAAGCCAGGTTGAACGACCAGGGTACTGCTAGAGCATCTATCAGTACAGCCTGAGGATCCCTTGACCTGGGGCCGTAACAAGGAAGTTTGGCGTTCTGACGAGATGCCATCAGATCCAACTCTGGTGTGCCCCATAGCCGAACCAGCTGAGCAAACAACTCCGGATGGAGTTCCCACTCCCCCGGATGAAAAGTCTGACGACTTAGAAAATCTGCCTCCCAGTTCTCTACACCTGGGATATAGATCGCTGACAGATGGCAAGAGTGAGCCTCTGCCCATTGGATTATCCTTGAGACCTCTATCATCGCTAAGGAACTCTTTGTTCCGCCCTTGATATAAGCCACAGTCGTGATGTTGTCCGACTGAAACCTGATAAATCTGGCTGAAGCCAGCTGAGGCCATGCCTGGAGAGCATTGAATATCGCTCTTAATTCCAGAATATTTATCGGTAGGAGAGCCTCCTCCCGAGTCCACAAACCCTGAGCTTTCAGGGAATTCCAGACTGCACCCCAGCCCAGAAGACTGGCGTCTGCCGTCACTATAACCCATTCTGGCCTGCGGAAACACGTTCCCTGGGACAGATGATCCTGTGACAACCACCAAAGAAGAGAGTCTCTGGTCTCTTGATCCAGATTTATCTGAGGAGATAAATCCACATAATCCCCATTCCACTGATTGAGCATGCATAGTTGCAGTGGTCTGAGATGCAAGCGAGCAAACGGAACTATGTCCATTGCCGCTACCATTAGTCCGATTACCTCCATACACTGAGCAACTGACGGCCGAGGAATGGAATGAAGAGCTCGGCAGGTGGACAAAATCTTTGATTTCCTGACCTCCGTCAGAAATATTTTCATGTCCACCGAGTCTATCAGAGTCCCTAGAAATGAAACTCTTGTGAGGGGGAAAGAGAACTCTTTTTTACGTTCACTTTCCACCCGTGAGACCTTAGAAAGGCCAACACTAAGTCCGTGTGAGACTTGGCTAGTTGGAAGGACGACGCTTGAATTAGAATGTCGTCTAGATAAGGCGCCACTGCTATGCCCTGTGACCTTAGAACCGCCAGAAGGGACCCTAGCACCTTTGTGAAGATTTGCGGCGCCGTGACCAACCCGAAAGGAAGAGCCACAGACTGATAATGCTTTTCCAGAAAGGCGAACCTGAGGAACTGGTGATGATCTTTGTGGATAAGAATGTGCAAATATGCATCCTTTAAGTCCACGGTGGTCATATATTGACCCTCCTGGATCAATGGTAAGATAGTCTGAATGGTCTCCATCTTGTAAAGATGGAACTCTTAGAAATTGGTTTAGGATCTTGAGATCCAGAATTGGTCTGAAGGTTCCCTCCTTTTTGGGAACTATAAACAGATTGGAGTAGAGCCCCTGCCCCTGTTCTGCTTTTGGAACTGGGCAGATCACTCCCATGGTAACAAGGTCTTCTACACAGCGTAAGAACGCCTCTCTTTTTGTCGGGTTTACAGACAATTGAGAAAGATGGAACCTCCCCCTTGGAGGGGAATCCTTGAAATCTAGAAGGTATCCCTGGGTTACAATTTCTACTGCCCAGGAATCCTGAACGTCTCTTGCCCAGGCCTGAGCAAAGAGAGAGAGTCTGCCCCCTACTAGATCCGGTCCCGGATCGGGGGCTACCACTTCATGCTGACTTAGTGGCAGCAGCAGGCTTTTTGGCCTGTTTACCCTTGTTCCAAGCCTGATTAGGTCTCCAGGTTGGCTTGTATTGAGCAAAGTTCCCCTCTTGCTTTGCAGCAGGGGAAGAGGTAGAGGGACCAATCTTGAAGTTTAGAAAGGAACGGAAATTATTTTGTTTGGTCCTTGTCTTATTTGACTGATCCTGAGGGAGGGTATGACCCTTCCCTCCAGTAATGTCTGAAATTATCTCTTTCAATGCAGGCCCGAATAGGGTCTTACCTTTGAAAGGGATGGACAAAAGCTTAGATTTAGATGACACACCAGCTGACCAGGACTTAAGCCATAACGCTCTACGAGCTAAAATTCTAAAACCTGAATTCTAAGCCGCTAATTTAGCAAGATGAAAAGCGGCGTCTGTAATAAAAGAATTAGCCAACTTAAGAGCCTTAATTCTGTCCAAAATATCATCTAGTGGGGTCTCCATCTGAAGAGCCTCTTCCAGAGCCTCAAACCAAAAGGCAGTTGCAGTGGTTACAGGAACAATGCATGCTATAGGTTGAAGAAGAAAACCTTGATGAACAAAAATTTTCTTTAGGAGACCCTCTAATTTTTTATCCATAGGATCAATGAAAGCACAACTGTCTTCAATAGGTATAGTTGTACGCTTAGCAAGGGTAGAAATAGCTCCCTCCACCTTAGGGACCGTCTGCCATGAGTCCTTTATGGTGTCAGAAATGGGAAACATTTTCTTAAAAACAGGAGGGGGAGAGAACGGAATACCTGGTTTATCCCACTCCTTAGTAACAATGTCCGAAATCCTCTTAGGGACCGGAAACACATCAGTGTAAACAGGAACCTCTAAATATTTGTCCATTTTACACAATTTCTCTGGAACGAAAATAGGGTCACAAGCATCCAGAGTAGCTAAAACCTCCCTGAGCAATAAGTGGAGGTGGTCTAGCTTAAATTTAAATGCCGTCATATCTGAATCTGTCTGAGAGAACATCTTTCCTGAATCAGAAATCTCTCCCTCAGACAGCAAATCCCTCATCCCTACCTTAGAACATTGTGAGGGAATATCGGATACGGCTACTAAAGCGTCAGAAGGCTCAGTATTTGTTCTTAACCCAGAGCTACTGCGCTTCCCTTGCAACCCTGGCAGTTTAGATAAAACCTCTGTGAGGGTAGTATTCATAACTGAAGCCATATCTTGCAAGGTGAAAGAATTAGACGCACTAGAAGTACTCGGCGTCGCTTGTACGGGCGTTACTGGTTGTGACACTTGGGGAGAACTAGATGGCAAAACCCGATTTCCTTCTGTCTGAGAATCATCTAATGCCAAACTTTTATAAGTTAAAATATGCTGTTTGCAATTTATAGACATATCAGTACAAATGGGACACATTCTAAGAGGGGGTTCCACAATGGCTTCTAAACAAATTGAACAATTATTTTCCTCAGTGTCAGACATGTTTAACAGACTAGTAATAAAGCAAGCAAGCTCGGAAAACACTTTTAATGAAAAAAACACAATTTGCAAAAACGGTACTGTGCCTTTAAGAGAAAAAAAAGGTATACACAAACTGCAAAACAGGTTAAAATTGCTTCAATTTTTCTGAAATTTTAACAGTGTACCCACTAAGCTTTAGAAGTATTGCACCACAAGTTAATAAGCAATAAAACCCCAAATGAAAAAAACGGATTGAAATATGTCTAAAACCGGTTAAAATCCCTGTTAGCACCTTGCCACAGCTCTGCTGTGGCCCTACCTGCCCTTAGGGAAGCGATAATATGGGGTTTAAAGCTTCAATTAGTCCCTCAGAAGACTCTCAGGACAAGTTGCTTGCTGCTTGTAAATGTAGGTCCCGCCCACCTCACTCGATGTTGCTGGGGCCTACACAAAACTAACAAACCCTGCCTGAAAGCCATGTGGGTTATAAACAACCCCAAAGAACCCTCAAGCAAATGTCCCATAAAACAGAAAACGTTACTCCCAGACACAAAAACTTTGTCCCAAATTCACATAACAAACTGAGTGCCCACAAAAAATGAACCCTTTATGCAAGCTAGTAAAAACTTCTGATAACACTAGGATTACTGCTTCCCCTTCCCCTAATGGGGATACTGTCAGCCTTTCTGAGTTAACACAGTTTCTGCAGAAAAAAATGACTGAACATACCTCATTGCTGTATAGCAAGAAACCGTTCCTCACACTGAAGTTTTCCTGTACTCCTCAGCTTCTGTGGGAACAGCAGTGGACCTTAGTTACAAATGCTAAGATCATCATCCTCCAGGCAGAAATCTTCATCTATGTCCTGCCTGAGAGTAAATAGTACAACACCGGTACCATTTAAAAATAACAAACACTTGATTAAAGATAAAATAAAACTAACAGTTTAACACCTCTTCTCTTTACTCTTCCTGCTTAGAGCCAGCAAAGGAGAATGACTGGGGGGTGGAGTTAAGGGGGGAGCTATATAGACAGCTCTGCTGTGGTGCTCTCTTTGCTACTTCCTGTCAGGAAGGACAATATCCCACAAGTTAGGATGAATCCGTGGACTCGGTACATCATGCAAAAGAAAAAGGAACAGAGTAAACCTACTTTGGCTTTCTATACAAGGGAAGCAAATATGTTAGGAAAACGCAGCGAGGCCCACCTCACAAGTTCCTAACTGCTTTAAAGCCACCACTACCCTACTGAAAAGATTAACGTGGAGTACAGCTAGACCCAAAAACTTGCTTGAAGTTAAGGAAATTACATTTTCTTCAGACACCAAAACTTCACCTCGTCCATGCACCAACGCAAAGAGAATGTGGTTTGTGGGAAGGGGAGTGATACTTAACAGCTTTGCTGTGGTGCTCTTTGCCTCCTCCTGCTGGCCAGGAGTGATATTCCCAACAGTAATTGATGACGTTGTGGACTCACCATATCTTAGGAAAGAAAATACCCTCTGTGCCTTAAACTATTACATGATTTCTTTACAGAAAACAAACATGGTGACACATGGTGCAATGTAGCTGTAGTTTAATGGGTCATTCTTGCACAAAGAAAAGACTCACAAAAAAAATCCTTCTCTATTATATGAAATGTCTTCTATTTCTATGTGTTTAATCACTATATGCAGGTTAAAGGGACAGTTTCCCTAAAAACTTTATCTCCGTTGATTTGTTCCCAATGATCCTTTTTTACCTGGTGTATTACATTTTTGACAAATAGCTTGTTAACCTTTATATTGGCATTTTAAATAGCTGATTTAGCCTGTAGTATCCCTACCTATACTGAAAGTTACTATACCTAGGTATAGGCTATTGAGAAAATATGTAAACACAGCCATCAGAAGAAATTATACTCAAAGTGGGAGGTGGAAGAGATTAAAGGGACACTGAACCCACATTTTTTCTTTTGTAATTCAGAAAGAGCATGCAATTTTAAGCAACTTTCTAATTTACTCCTATTATCAATTTTTATTCGTTCTCCTGCTATCTTTATTTGAAAAAGAAGACATCTAAGCTTTTTTTTGGTTTCAGTACTCTGGACAGCACTTTTTTATTGGTGGATGAATTTATCCACCAATCAGCAAGGACAACCCAGGTTGTTCACAAAAAATGGGCCGGCATCTAAACTTACATTCTTGCATTTCAAATAAAGATACCAAGAGAATGAAGAAAATTTGATAATAGGAGTAAATTAGGAAGTTGCTTAAAATGTCATGCTTAATCTGAATCACGAAAGAAAAATTTTGGGTACAGTGTCCCTTTAAGCTCTAAAAATAGATTTTCAATTGTTCTTTCTAAGTATTGTACAGAGACAGAGATAAGAAAGAGAAGCATTTAAATGAAAAGATTATAAGATCTGATCTATCAGTAAGCCAAGCATATTTTGATGGGCTGTGGTTTCAAAGAGCAAATCCAGCTATTTATTTTGTATGAGAAAGCATAAATGAGCAATTTCTCGTACATTTTATATGCTGCAGCTGATAACAAGTCATGGGGAAAACAATTTTACAGTAAAATGTCCCCTTAAATGCATTATGCCCCTGCAACTCATATAAGGACCAACAGCAGCATACATTTATATTTTAGTACAAGTGGTTATATTATTATCTGGGGCATTAGCAAAGTGCAACTTTGAGTAAACATTTAACTTCATCAGCAGGAAAAACTTATAGCGACAAAAGCATTTTCATTAAAAAATTAACTGCTTTTCAAAATTGGAAGAAACGTTCTAGATGCCATCTTATACCTACTCATGAACTGACTTGTGCACATACAGCCAGGCTAGGACCTATTTGAGAGAAAACAAAAACATTCAGACACCTAGGGCATCACAAGCTTTAGATAGGGTATGATGTATTTCTTTGTTAAACTATTTTAAATCACTGAAGATATTTAACAATTATGATGGCTTGTTTAAAAAAATGTATATACATTTTATTACAACCTTGGAATCCTTCTGATGCTATAAACATTTAAAATACATAAGGGGTGTCACATGACTTTCAAAAAAATATGCCAAGGCTGCCCCCCCAATAAATAAAATAACAAAAGGCTGGGAACCTCCAATTACTCAGGCTGAACTATGTTTGAGCCCAGACAGTATTTTATTGGAATGTTGGAAAATTTGAAGTTAAAGCTAATATAGATAATATCAAATAAATATAGAAATATTGGACTTGTTATGGCTAAAACTCCTTCACCAATTTAGGTAATCCATTTGGATGACAGTCATTTCAAATAAATAGCAAGAAATTTGGTTCCTAGGTAACAATACAAACCACATTATATTATGCCAGTTACCATTTCATTCCAATAAAAGTGGCAAAACAAATGACAACTTGGTTCATTACTACACAATTTTCTGTCATTGATTTGAAACTTCAATATCTAAACATGTCGATTTATTTATTTTTGCCTATACTTTTTAGGCTAAAAAACAAAATTTATGCTTACCTGATAAATTTCTTTATTTTGCGATGTACCGAGTCCACGGTTTCATCCTTGCTTGTGGGATATTATCCTTCCTAACAGGAAGTGGCAAAGAGAGCACCCACCGCAGAGCTGTCTATATAGCTCCCCCCTTAACTCCACCCCCCAGTCATTCGACCGAAGGCCAAGGAAGAATAAGGAGAAACTATAAGGTGCAGAGGTGACTGAAGTTTTCAATAAAAAATACTATCTGTCTCGGTACAGTACTATCCGTGGACTCGGTACAGTACATCGCAAAAGATAGAAATTTATGAGGTAAGCATAAATTTTGTTTTCTTTTGCAAGATGTACCGAGTCCACGGTTTCATCCTTACTTGTGGGATACCAATACCAAAGCTTTAGGACACGGATGAAGGGAGGGACAAGACAGGAACATAAATGGAAGGCACCACTGCTTGCAAAACCTTTCTCCCAAAAATAGCCTCCGAAGAAGCAAAAGTATCAAATTTGTAAAAATTTATCAACAGAAGCATCATTTTTAAAAGCCCATGTGGAAGCCACCGCTCTAGTAGAGTGAGCTGTAATTCTTTCAGGAGGCTGCTGTCCAGCAGTCTCATAAGCCAAACGGAAGATGCTTTTCAGCCAAAAGGAAAGAGAGGTAGCTGTAGCCTTTTGACCTCTACGCTTTCCAGAATAGACAACAAACAAAGAAGATGTTTGACAAAAATCTTTGGTTGCCTGCAAATAAAACTTCAAAGCACGAACCACGTCCAAGTTGTGCAACAGACGTTCCTTCTTAGAAGAAGGATTAGGACACGGAGAAGGAACAACAATTTCCTGATTGATATTCCTGTTAGAAACAACCTTAGGGAGGAACCAAGGTTTGGTACGCAAAACCACCTTATCAGCATGGAAAACAAGATAAGGCGAGTCACATTGTAATGCAGATAGTTCAGAAACTCTTCGAGCTGAAGAGATAGCCACTAAAAACAGAACTTTTAGAGCTAAATTCAAACTCCATGGCGGAGCCACAGGTCTGGGACATCTGCCAGACGCTTGTGCAACAGAATAGACAAAGCAGATATCTGTCCTTTTAAGGAACTAGCTGACAATCCCTTCTCCAAACCTTCTTGGAGAAAGGACAACATCCTAGGAATCCTGATCTTACTCCATGAGTAGCCTTTGGATTCGCACCAAAAAAGATATTTACGCCATATCTTATGATAAATTTTGCTAGTGACAGGCTTTCGAGCCTGAATCAAGGTATCTATGACCGACTCAGAGAACCCCCGCTTGGAAAAGATCAAGCGTTCAATCTCCAAGCAGTCAGTCGCAGAAAAACTAGATTTGGACATGTCCACCAGGTCTGCATACCAAGTCCTGCGTAGCCACGCAGGTGCTATCAAAATCACAGAAGCTCTCTCCTGTTTGATTCTGGCAATCAAACGAGGAAGGAGAGGAAATGGTGGAAACACATAAACCAGGTTGAACGATCAGGGTACTGCTAGAGCATCTATCAGTACTGCCTGAGGATCCCTTGACCTGGACCCGTATCGAGGAAGTTTGGCATTCTGACGAGACGCCATCAGATCCAATTCTGGTGTGTCCCATTGCTCAATAAATTGTGCAACACCTCCGGATGGAGTTCCCACTCCCCCGGATGAAAAGTCTGACAACTTAGAAAATCCGCTTCCCAGTTCTCCACTTCTGGGATATAGATTGCTGATAGATGACAAGAGTGAGTCTCTGCCCATTGAATTATTTTGGAAACCTCTATCATCACTAGAGGACTCTTTGTTCCCCCTTGATGATGGATATATGCTACAGTCGTGATATTGTCCGACTGGAATCTTAGGAATCTGGCCAACGCCAGCTGAGGCCACGCCTGAAGTGCGTTGAATATTTCTGGAATATTTATCAGGAGGAGAGAATCCTCCTGAGTCCACAATCTCTGTGCTTTCAGGGAATTCCAGACTGCACCCCAGCCCAACAGGCTGGCGTCCGTCGTCACTATGACCCATTCTGGCCTGCGGAAACACATTCCCTTGGACAGATGATCCTGTGACAACCACCAAAGAAGAGAGACTCTAGTCTCTTGGTCCAGATTTATCCAAGGAGATAAATCTGCATAATCCCCATTCCAGTGTTTGAGCATGCAAAGTTGCAGTGGTCTGAGATGCAAGCGAGCAAACGGAACTATGTTCAGTGCCGCTACCATTAAACCGATTACCTCCATACACTGAGCCACTGACGGCCGAGGAATGGAATGAAGAGCTCGGCAGATGGATAAAAACAAAATTTATGCTTACCTGATAAATTTCTTTCTTTTGCGATGTACCAAGTCCACGGATTCATCCTTACTTGTGGGATATTATCCTTTCTAACAGGAAGTGGCAAAGAGAGGACCACAGCAGAGCTGTCTATATAGCTCCCCCCTTAACTCCACCCCCTAGTAATTCAACTGAAGGCCAAGGAAGAAAAAGGAGAAACTATAAGGTGCAGAGGTGACTGAAGTTTTTAATAAAAAATACCATCTGTCTTGAATAGACAGGGCGGGCCGTGGACTTGGTACATCGCAAAAGAAAGAAATTTATCAGGTAAGCATAAATTTTGTTTTCTTTTGCATGATGTACCGAGTCCACGGATTCATCCTTACTTGTGGGATACCAATACCAAAGCTTTAGGACACGGATGAAGGGAGGGACAAGACAGGAACCACTGCTTGCAAAACCTTTCTCCCAAAAATAGCCTCTGAAGAAGCAAAAGTATCAAATTTGTAAAATTTTGAAAAAGTATGGAGCGAAGACCAAGTCGCAGCCTTACAAATCTGTTCAACAGAAGCATCATTTTTAAAAGCCCATGTGGAAGCTACCGCTCTAGTAGAATGAGCTGTAATCCTTTCAGGAGGCTGCTGTCCAGCAGTCTCATAAGCCACACGTATGATGCTTTTCAGCCAAAAGGAAAGAGAAGTCGCCATAGCCTTTTGACCCCTACGCTTTCCAGAATAGACAACAAACAAAGAAGATGTTTGACGAAAATCTTTGGTTGCCTGCAAATAAAATTTCAAAGCACGAACCACGTCCAAGTTGTGCAACAGACGTTCCTTCTTACAAGAAGGATTAGGACACAGAGAAGGAACAACAATTTCCTGATTGATATTCCTGTTAGTAACAACCTTAGGTAGGAACCCAGGCTTGGTATGCAAAACCACCTTATCAGCATGGAAAACAAGATAAGGCGAGTCACATTGTAATGCAGATAGTTCAGAAACTCTTCGAGCTAAAGAGATAGCAACTAGGAACAAAACTTTCCAAGATAAAAGCTTAATATCTATGGAATGCATGGGTTCAAACGGAACCCCCTGAAGAACTTTAAGAACTAAATTTAGACTCCATGGCGGAGCAACAGGTTTAAACACAGGCTTAATTCTAGCTAAAGCCTGACAAAAAGCCAGAACGTCTGGAACATCTGCCAGACGCTTGTGCAACAGAATAGACAAAGCAGACATCTGTCCTTTTAGGGAACTAGCTGACAATCCTTTCTCCAATCCCTCTTGGAGAAAAGACAAAATCCTAAGAATCCTGATTTTACTCCAGGAGAAGCCTTTGGATTCGCACCAAAAAAGATATTTACGCCATATCTTATGATAGATTTTCCTGGTAACAGGCTTTCAAGCCTGAATTAAGGTATTTATGACCAACTCAGAGAAACCCCGCTTTGATAGAATCAAGCGTTCAATCTCCAAGCAGTCAGTTGCAGAGAAATTAGATTTGGATGCTTGAATGGACCTTGAATCAGAAGGTCCTGTCTTAGTGGCAGAGACCATGGTGGAAGAGATGACATGTCCACCAGGTCTGCATACTAAGTCCTGCGTGGCCACGCAGGCGCTATCAAAATCACTGATGCTCTCTCCTGTTTGATTCTGGCAATCAGACGTGGAAGGAGAGGGAAAGGTGGAAACACATAAGCCAGGTTGAACGAACAGGGTACTGCTAGAGCATCTATCAGTATAGCCTGAGGATCCCTTGACCCGTAACGAGGAAGTTTGGCGTTCTGACGAGACGCCATCAGATCCAATTCTGGTGTGCCCCATAGCCGAACCAGTTGAGCAAACACCTCCGGATGGAGTTCCCACTCCCCCGGATGAAAAGTCTGACGACTTAGAAAATCTGCCACCCAGTTCTCTACTCCTGGGATATAGATCGCTGACAGATGGCAAGAGTGAGCCTCTGCCCATCGGATTATCCTTGAGACCTCTATCATCGCTAAGGAACTCTTTGTTCCGCCCTGATGATTGAATAAGCCACAGTCGTGATGCTGTCCGACTGAAACCTGATGAATCTGGCCGAAGCCAGCTGAGGCCATGCCTGGAGAGCATTGAATATCGCTCTTAATTCCAGAATATTTATCGGTAGGAGAGCCTCCTCCCGAGTCCACAAACCCTGTGCTTTCAGGGAATTCCAGACTGCACCCCAGCCCAGAAGGCTGGCGTCTGTCGTCACTATAACCCATTCTGGCCTGTGGAAACACATTCCCTGGGACAGATGATCCTGTGACAACCACCAAAGAAGAGAGTCTCTGGTCTCTTGATCCAGATTTATCTGAGGAGATAAATCCGCATAATCCCCATTCCACTGATTGAGCATGCATAGTTGCAGTGGTCTGAGATGCAAGCGAGCAAACGGAACTATGTCCATTGCCGCTACCATTAGACCAATTACCTCCATACACTGAGCAACTGACGGCTGAGGAATGGAGTGAAAAGCTCGGCAGGTGGACAAAATCTTTGATTTCCTGACCTCCATCAGAAATATTTTCATATCCACTGAGTCTTTCAGAGTCCCTAGAAATGAAACTCTTGTGAGGGGGGAAAGAGAACTCTTTTTGACGTTCACCTTCCACCCGTGAGATCTTAGAAAGGCCAACACTAAGTCCGTGTGAGACTTGGCTAGTTGGAAAGTCGACGCTTGAATTAGAATGTTGTCTAGATAAGGCGCCACTGCTATGCCCCACGGCCTTAGAACCGCCAGAAGGGACCCTAGCACCACACCTTTGTGAAGATTTGTGGCGCCGTGGCCAACCCAAAAGGAAGAGCCACAAACTGATAATGCTTGTCCAGAAAGGCGAACCTGAGGAACTGGTAATGTTCTTTGTGGATAGGAATGTGTAGATACGCATCCTTTAAGTCCACGGTGGTCATATATTGACCCTCCTGGATCAATGGTAAGATAGTCCGAATGGTCTCCATCATGAAAGATGGGACTCTAAGGAATTGGTTTAGGATCTTGAGATCCAGAATTGGTCTGAAGGTACCCTCCTTTTTGGGAACTATAAACAGATTGAAGTAGAACCCCTGCCCCTATTCTGCTTTTGGAACTGGGCAGATCACTCCCATGGTAAAAAGGTCTTCTACACAGCGTAAGAACGCCTCTCTTTTTGTCGGGTTTACAGACAATTGAGAAAGATGGAACCTCCCCCTTGGAGGGGAATCCTTGAAATCTAGAAGGTATCCCTGGGTTACAATTTCTACTGCCCAGGAATCCTGAACGTCTCTTGCCCAGGCCTGAGCAAAGAGAGGGAGTCTGCCGCCTACTAGATCCGGTCCCGGATCGGGGGCTACCACTTCATGCTGACTTAGTGGCAGCAGCAGGCTTTTTGGCCTGTTTACCCTTGTTCCAAGCCTGATTAGGTCTTCAGGTTGGCTTGGATTGAGTAAAGTTCCCCTCTTGCTTTGCAGCAGAGGAAGAGGAAGTGGGACCACTCTTGAAGTTTCGAAAGGAACGAAAATTATTTTGTTTTGTCCTTGTCTTATTTGACCTATCCTGAGGGAGGGTATGACCCTTCCCTCCAGTAATGTCTGAAATGATCTCTTTCAGTGCAGGCCCGAATAAGGTCTTACCTTTGAAAGGGATGGACAAAAGCTTAGATTTAGATGACACATCACATTAGATGACACATCAGCTGACCAGGACCTGAATTCTTTGCTGCTTACTTAATAAGATGAAAAGCGGCGTCTGTAATAAAAGAATTAGCCAACTTAAGAGCCTTAATTCTGTCCAAAATATCATCTAGTGGGGTCTCCATCTGAAGAGCCTCTTCCAGAGCCTCAAACCAAAAGGCAGTTGCAGTGGTTACAGGAACAATGCATGTTCCTGTAACCAGAAATAGCTCCCTCCACCTTAGGGGCCGAAATGGGGAACATTTTCTTAAAAACAGGAGGGGGAGCGAACGGAATACCTGGTCTATCCCACTCCTTAGTAACAATGTCCGAAATCCTCTTAGGGACCGGAAAAACATCAGTGTAAACAGGAACCTCTAAATATTTGTCCATTTTACACAATTTCTCTGGAACTACAATAGGGTCACAAGCATCCAGAGCAGCTAAAACCTCCCTGAGCAATAAGCGGAGGTGGTCTAGCTTAAATTTAAATGCCGTCATATCTGAATCTGTCTGAGAGAACATCTTTCCTGAATCAGAAATCTCTCCCTCAGACAGCAAATCCCTCATCCCTACCTTAGAACATTGTGAGGTAATATCGGATACGGCTACTAAAGCGTCAGAAGGCTCAGCATTTGTTCTTAACCCAGAGCTACTGCGCTTCCCTTGCAACCCAGGCAGTTTAGATAAAACCTCTGTGAGGGTAGTATTCATAACTGAAGCCATATCTTGCAAGGTGAAAGAATTAGACGCACTAGAAGTACTTGGCGTCGCTTGTGCGGGCGTTATCGGTTGTGACACTTGGAGAGAACTAGATGGCAAAACCTGACTTCCTTCTGTCTGAGAATCATTTAATGCCAAATTTTTATAAGTCAAAATATGCTGTTTTCAATTTATAGACATATCAGTACAAGTGGGACACATTCTAAGAGGGGGTTCCACAATGGCTTCTAAACAAATTGAGCAATGAGTTTCCTCAGTGTCAGACATGTTTAACAGACTAGTAATAAAGCAAGCAAGCTTGGAAAACACTTTATTTAATGAAAAAAACACAATTTGCAAAAACGGTACTGTGCCTTTAAGAGAAAAAAAGGCATACACAAACTGCAAAACAGGTTAAAATTGCTTCAAATTTTCCGAAATTTTAACAGTGTACCCACTAAGCTTTAGAAGGATTGCACCACAAGTAAATAAGTAATAAACCCACAAATGACAAAACCGGATTGAAATTTGTCTAAAACCGGTTAAAAACCCCTATTAGCACCTTGCCACAGCTCTGCTGTGGCCCTACCTGCTCTTAGGAACGATAATATGGGGTTAAAGCTTTGAATAGGCCCTCAGAAGACTATCAGGACCTCAGGAGAAGTTGCTTGCTGCTCGTCTGTAAAACTAAATGCGCAACTGAGGCACGAAAATAGGCCCCGCCCACCTCACTCAATGTTGCTGGGGCCTACACAAATCTTGTTTGAAAACCATGTGGGTCATAACAACCCCAAATAAGCCAAATGACCCCTCAAGCAAATGTCCCATAAACATAAAAAACGCCCTTCATGCAAGCTAGTAAAGCCTCTTTCGTACTAGGATTACTGCTTCCCCTTCCCCTAATGGGGATACTGTCAGCCTTTCTGAGTTAACACAGTCTCTGCAGAAAATATGACTGAGCATACCTCATTGCTGTATAGCAAGAAACCGTTCCTCACACTGAAGTTTTCCTGTACTCCTCAGCTTCTGTGAGAACAGCAGTGGACCTTGGTTACAAATGCTAAGATCATAATCCTCCAGGCAGAAATCTTCATCTATGTTTTGCCTGAGAGTAAATAGTACAACACCGGTACCATTTAAAAATAACAAACTCTTGATTGTAGATAAAATAAAACTAACAGCTTAACACCTCTTTCACTTTACCCTTCCTGCTTAGAGCCGGAAAAGAGAATGACTGGGGGGTGGAGTTAAGGGGGGAGCTATATTGACAGCTCTGCTGTGGTGCTCTCTTTGCCACTTCCTGTTAGGAAGGATAAGATCCCACAAGTAAGGATGAATCCGTGGACTCTGTACCTCATGCAAAAGAAATCTTTGATTTCCTGACCTCCGTCAGAAAAATTTTCATGTCCACCGAATCTATCAGAGTTCCCAGAAATGGAACTCTTGTGAGAGGGATAAGTGAACTCTTTTGCACGTTCACCTTCCACCCTCTTAGAAAAGCCAACACGATGTCCGAGACTTGGCTAATTGGTAAGTTGACGCCTGGATTAAGATATCGTCCAGATAAGGCGCCACAGCTATGCCCCGCGGCCTTAGAACCGCCAGAAGGGACCCTAGCACCTTTGTGAAAATTCTGGGAGCCGTGGCCAACCCGAAGGGAAGAGCCACAAACTGGTAATGTTTGTCCAGAAAAGCGAACCTGAGGAACTGGTGATGATCTTTGTGGATAGGAATGTGTAGATACGCATCCTTTAAGTCCACGGTGGTCATATATTGACCCTCCTGGATCATTGGCAAAATAGTCTGAATGGTCTCCATCTTGAAGGATGGGACTCTGAGGAATTTGTTCAGGATCTTGAGATCCAAAATTGGTCTGAAAGTTCCCTCTTTTTTGGGAACCACAAACAGATTGAAATAGAACCCTTGCCCCTGTTCTGTATTCGGAACTGGGCAGATCACTCCCATGGAATATAGGTCTTCTATGCAGCGTAAGAACGCCTCTCTTATTGTCTGGTTCTACAGACAATTGAGAAAGATGGAATCTCCCCCTTGGGAGAGAATCTTTGAAATCTAGAAGATACCCCTGGGTTACTATTTCTAAAGCCCAGGAGTCCTGAACGTTTCTTGCACAAGCCTGAGCGAAGAGAGAAAGTCTGCCCCCTACTAGATCCGGTCCCGGATCGGGGGCTACCCCTTCATGCTGTCTTGGTAGCAGCAGCGGGCTTCTTAGCCTGTTTACCCTTGTTCCAAGTCTGGTTAGGTCTCCAGACTGACTTGGATTGAGCAAAATTCCACTCTTGCTTTGCGGCAGAGGAAGAGGGACCACCTTGAAGTTTCGAAAGGAACGAAAATTATTTTGTTTGGTCCTCATCTTATCCTGAGGAAGGGCACGGCCTTTCCCTCCAGTGATGTCTGAAATGATCTCTTTCAGTTCAGGCCCGAATAGGGTCTTACCCTTGAAAGGGATGGCTAAAAGCTTAGCTTTTGATGACACATCAGCAGACCAGGACTAAAGCCATAACGCTCTGCGCTCTAAAATGGCAAAACCTGAATTCTTTGCCGCTAATTTAGCCAATTAAAAAGCGGCATCTGTAATGAAAGAATTAGCTAGCTTGAGAGCCCTAATTCTATCTAGAATATCCTCTAATGGAGTCTCAACTTGAAGAGCCTCTTCCAGAGCCTCGAACCAAAAGGACGCTGCAGTAGTTACAGGAACAATGCACGCTATAGGTTGGAGAAGAAAACCTTGAAGAACAAATATTTTCTTCAGGAGACCCTCTAATTTTTTATCCATAGGGTCTTTGAAAGCACAACTGTCCTCAATAGGTATAGTTGTACGCTTAGCCAGGGTAGAAATACCTCCCTCCACCTTAGGGACCGTCTGCAACGAGTTACGCACGGCGTCTGAAATGGGAAACATTTTCTTAAAAGTAGGAGGGGGAGCGAACGGAATACCTGGTCTATCCCACTCCTTAGTAACAATTTCCGAAATCCTCTTAGGGACTGGAAAAACATCAGTGTAGGCAGGAACCTCTAGGAATTTGTCCATTTTACACAATTTCTCTGGAACTACAATAGGGTCACAATCATCCAGAGTTACTAAAAACCTCCCTGAGCAATAAGCGGAGGTGTTCTAGTTTAAATTTAAAAGCCGTCATATCTGAATCTGTCTGAGGGAACATATTTCCTAAGTCAGAAATCTCTCCCTCAGCCAGCAAATCTCTCACATCAGAACATTGTGAGGGTACATCAGATATAGCTAATAAAGCGTCAGAGGGCTCAGTGTTTGTTCTCACACCAGACCTACTGCGCTTCAGCTGCAACCCCGGCAGCTTAGATAAAACCTCAGTGAGGGAAGTATTCATAACTGCGGCAATTTCCTGCAGGGTGAAAGAATTAGACGCACTAGAAGTACTTGGCGTCGCTTGTGCGGGCGTTAACGGTTGTGAGACTTGGGGAGAATTAGATGGTATAACCCGATTCTCTTCTGATTAAGAATCATCCTGTGACATACTTTTAGTAGCTAAAATATGTTCTTTACAATTTATTGACCTTTCAGTGCATGAGGGACACATTCTAAGTGGAGGTTCCACAATGGCTTCTAAACATATTAAACATTGACCCACAAAAAACGTTAAAGCACTCCCATCCAAAAAACGTTTGCACACAAACATTTTACATTCAGTGTCAACCATATATGTAATTGGCCCCATAAGCAAGTTATAAGTAATGCCCTTCTTTTTAGCTCTAGGATTACTGCTTACCCTTATCCTCATGGGGATACTGTCAGCCTTTCTGAAATATCACAGTCTCTCCAGAAAAAATTACTGAACATACCTCATTGCTGTATAGCAAGAAACCGTTCCTCACACTGAAGTTTTCCTGTACTCCTCAGCTTCTGTGGGAACAGCAGTGGACCTTAGTTACAAATGCTAAGATCATCATCCTCCAGGCAGAAATCTTCATCCATCTCCTGCCTGAGAGTAAATAGTACACACCGGTACCATTTAAAAATAACAAACTCTTGCTTGAAGAAAAATAAAAACTAAGTTTATAACCTCTTTCACTTTACCCTTCCTGCTTAGAGCCGGCAAAGAGAATGACTGGGGGGTGGAGTTAAGGGGGGAGCTATATAGACAGCTCTGCTGTGGGTGCTCTCTTTGCCACTTCCTGTTAGGAAGGATAACATCCCACAAGTAAGGATGAAATCGTGGACTCGGTACATCTTGCAAAAGAAAGCTCTACATATTCAAATCTATTTTTTTTTTTTTTTTTTTTTTTAAAGGATAGGAAAGTCAAAATTAAAGATGCATGATTCAGATAGAGAACGTAATTTTTAGACCATTTTAAATTCACTTCTATCTTCAAATGTACTTCACTCTCTTGGTATCCCTTGTTGCAAAAGAATACACATATCATACACTAGTGGGAGCTAGCTGCTGATTGGTGCCTGCACACATTTGTGCAGATGTGTTCAGCTAGCTTTCAGTAGTGCAATGATGTTCCTTCAGCAAAAGATAATAAGAGAATAAAGCAAAATTGATAATAGAAGTAAATTGGAAAGTTGTTTAAAACTGTATGTTCTATCCAAATCTTGAAATAATTTTTTGGGGTTTCATGTCCCTTTAATATGGATACCAGAAAAGGTTTTTTTAGCACAGTATCTCTTTAAACATCAATTTACATGTCTATAATGTGCACACATAGAACTATAACTAATGCATATCTAAGACATAAAATATAAGTAACCTACAAAAAGGCCATGTTAAATTCCATCAGTAAAACAGAGGGAATATAATACACTCTGCACATCACTTTGTGTCATTTCATTAGATTGCTGGGAAAAATCCAAATTTAAATTGGTCAGAGTTTTATAAAAGGAAACAATCAGTGTAAAAGGTTGATACATTAAATATTTATGCAAAAAGGAAATGTAATATTAAGGCTTTTACATGCAATTCTGAGTGTTTACAACAGACAGCGTAAAAGCCATAAATAAAGTTTAACTGATTAAGACCCAGACTTGGGCTCCAAAGAGCATGTTTTGATAACTTCTGTAGCTTCCTGTTTCAGTATATTTAGTTTGTGAATATGAGGACACAAGCTAAAAACATTAAGAACGTCATAATAACATAAATCTAGGCCTATGTGTAAGCAGTAAAGCTTTCAGGCAGAATATGACGGTAATAACTTATGTATTCACCTTTTTCAAGTCATCATTCCAATATGTTACACGTTTAATATCCAGCACTACTGACAACACCACTCACACAGAAACAACTTGTTTTCTTTTCCCTTGTTTTATTTTTGAGGGACGTCAACATAGGCAGCTGTGACTATATAATTACCTGTTTGCACTAATGCAGATCCCAGTTTGGATTTAATAGGTTCGATGACAATACATCAAAAAAGTATTTAGCCTATGATTACTTCCCCCTTCTAACTCCCCTTGCTAACATTCCCTTGCTCCCAACTTCGACCCTGGGAACATTGCAGGCACAGACTTAGGTCAATAAGAAACACTGGCTAGCACAATAGGCCTCGCCTCAAACAGCGCTGTTGACAGACACCAGCACAAAGAAAGTGAATAGAGTCCCCCTCAGTTCTCACACAGAGCGAAGAATGAGTCAGTGTACTGCTGCTTTGGTGCACTGTTTGTACAGTGTATGCAGCTTTTGTACTCAGCCACTGTTTCCAGCTCAATGGGGCAAAAGAGCCCTGGAAGTGAAGGCGGAAGAATGATTCTCCTCTCCCTCATGGACGTGGCTTTACACCCATTGGCGAAAGGGCAATTGCTCATTGAAGTCCGTATTAAAAGCTCATTGGCAATCGCCTACGCTGATAACGTATAGCAATATTGTCTTTATCACCTACACAAGTGATTACTAAATTAACCTGTGCATATATCCCAGGCTTTAGATATTTGCCAATTTATTACAAACATTTTTTTTTTTTTTAATAATAACAAACAGTTGCCAGTATCTTTATACTTCAACTACACAAACATTTAGAGTAGGCCAGCTTTTCTCTAGGAAAGTAGCAAGCTGCCTAAGGGTATCTTCTGTTAGAGAGCCATCTATCTGGGTGCCCAAATGATAAAACTTTGAATATGCAAACTCCATCATCTACAAACTAAAGAAATGCAGTTTAACAGTTATTGGATCAAGAATAAAAGCAATTCCTATATTTTTTGTATAACCAACACTGTTATGTTTTACCTCTGTGATTACCTTGTATCAAAGCCTCTGCAGACTTCCCCCTTATCTCAGTTCTGTTGACAGACTTGCATTTTAGCCAATCAGTTGTAAAAAACTGTCAAAATGCAGTGAGATAAGAGGTGGCCTTTAAGGGCTTAGACATTAGCATATGAGACTACCTAGCTTTAGCTTCCAACAAAGAATACCAAAAGAACAAAGCAAAATTTGATGATAAAAGTCAATTGGAAAGTTGTTAAAAATTACATGCCCTATCTGAATCATGCAAGTTTAATTTGCACTTTACTGTCCTATTTTACACATAATCATGTGTCACACTAGAAATATAGAAGATATTAGAGAGGAAGTGTTTAAAGGGACAGTAAACCTCAAAAATAATGTTATATAATTCTGCACATAGTGCAGAATTATATAACATTATTTAGGTGCTATAGCCATAAAACCCTTTTTTACCTTTTAAAATGTAAAAATGACAGCGCTTTTACAGACCCGCTCTCTGCTGAGCGGGTCTATAATATTCAGTCAGCGCATCGGGCCAGCTGTATATAGTCACAGCCCGGCCCAATCGCGCCATAAGACTAAGTGCAGCTCGCTCCTGTCACAGGAGCGAGCTGCACTTAGTGCTATGGTGCGATCGGGCCGGGCTGTGACTATACAGCTGGCCCGATGCGGACTGAATATTACAGACCCGCTCAGCAGAGAGCGGGTCTGTAAAAGCGCTGTCATTTTTACATTTTAAAAGGTAAAAAAGGGTTTTATGGCTATAGCACCTAAATAATGTTATATAATTCTGCACTATGTGCAGAATTATATAACATTATTTTTAAGGTTTACTGTCCCTTTAAAGTTAAAAAATACCTGCCTTAAAATGACAGGGCGGGCCGTGGACTGGATACACCACAAGAGAAATAAATTTATCAGGTAAGCATAAATTATGTTTTCTCTTGTAAGGTGTATCCAGTCCACGGATCATCCATTACTTGTGGGATACCAATACCAAAGCTAAAGTACACGGATGAAGGGAGGGACAAGGCAGGTACTTAAATGGAAGGTACCACTGCCTGTAAAACCTTTCTCCCAAAAAATAGCCTCCGAAGAAGCAAAAGTATCAAATTTATAGAATTTTGTAAAGGTATGAAGCGAAGACCAAGTCGCCGCCTTGCAAATCTGTTCAACAGAAGCCTCATTTTTAAAGGCCCATGTGGAAGCCACCACTCTAGTAGAATGAGCTGTAATCCTTTCAGGAGGCTGCTGGCTAGCAGTCTCATAAGCTAAGCGGATTATGCTACTTAGCCAAAACGAAAGAGAGGTTGCCGAAGCCTTTTGGCCTCTCCTCTGTCCAGAGTAAACAACAAACAAAGCAGATGTTTGACGAAAATCTTTAGTAGCTTGTAAATAGTACTTAAAGCACGAACCACGTCAAGATTGTGTAATAGACGGTCCTTCTTCGAAGAAGGATTAGGACACAATGATGGAACAACAATCTCCTGATTGATATTCTTATTAGATACCACCTTAAGTAAAAACCCAGGTTTGGTACGCAGAACTACCTTATCTGCATGGAAGATCAGATAAGGAGAATCACATTGTAAGGCAGATAACTCGGAAACTCTACGAGTCGAGGAAATAGCTACCAAAAAAAGAACTTTCCAAGATAAAAGTTTGATATCTATGGAATGAAGAGGTTCAAACGGAACCCCTTGAAGAACTTTAAGAACCAGATTTAAACTCCATGGCGGAGCAACGGGTTTAAACACAGGCTTGATTCTAACTAAAGCCTGACAAAAAGCCTGAACGTATGGAACATCCGCCAGATGCTTGTGCAAAAGAATAGACAGAGCAGAAATCTGTCCCTTTAAGGAACTAGCTGACAATCCTTTTTCCAATCCTTCTTGGAGAAAGGATAATATCCTGGGAATCCTGACTTTACTCCATGAGTAACCCTTGGATTCGCACCAATAAAAGATATTTACGCCATATCTTATGATAGATTTTCCTGGTGACAGGCTTTCGTGCCTGAATTAAGGTGTCAATGACTGACTCGGAGAAGCCACGCTTTGATAAGATCAAGCGTTCAATCTCCAGGCAGTCAGTCTCAGAGAAATTAGATTTGGATGGTTGAAAGGACCCTGAAGTAGAAGGTCCTGTCTCAGCGGCAGAGTCCATGGTGGAAAGGATGACATGTCCACCAGATCTGCATACCAAGTCCTGCGTGGCTACGCAGGCGCTATCAAGATCACTGATGCTTTCTCCTGCTTGATTTTGGCAATCAGACAAGGGAGCAGAGGAAACGGTGCAAACACATAAGCCAGGTTGAAAGACCAAGGTGCTGCTAGAGCATCTATCAGCGTCGCCTTGGGATCCCTGGACCTGGATCCGTAACAAGGAAGTTTGGCGTTCTGGCGAGACGCCATGAGATCCAGTTCTGGTTTACCTGTAAAGCCTCTTCCAGAGACTCAAACCAGAAAGCCGTAGCAGCAGTGACTGGGGCAATGCATGCAAGGGGCTGTAGAATAAAACCTTGTTGAATAAACATTTTCTTAAGGTAACCCTCTAACTTTTTATCCATTGGATCTGAGAAAGCACAACTGTCCTCGACAGGGATAGTAGTACGCTTAGCTAGGGTAGAAACTGCTCCCTCCACCTTAGGGACTGTCTGCCATAAGTCCCGTGTGGTGGCATCTATTGGAAACATTTTCTTAAAAATAGGAGGGGGAGAGAACGGCACACCTGGTCTATCCCATTCCTTAGTAATAATTTCTGTAAACCTTTTAGGTATTGGAAAAACATCAGTGCACACCGGTACTGCATAGTATTTATCCAATCTACACAATTTCTCTGGCACTGCAATTGTATCACAGTCATTCAGAGCAGCTAAAACCTCCCTGAGCAATACGCAGAGGTGTTCAAGCTTAAATTTAAATGTAGACATATCAGAATCAGGTTCAATCCTCTTCCCTGAGTCAGAAACATCACCCACAGAAAGAAGCTCTCCTTCCTCAGCTTCTGCATATTGGGAGGGGGTATCAGACATAGCTCTTAAAGCGTCAGTATGCTCTGTATTTCTTCTAACTCCAGAGCTGTCTCGCTTTCCTCTAAACCCAGGTAGTCTGGATAATACCGCTGACAGTGTATTATCCATGACCGCCGCCATGTCTTGTAAAGTAAACACTATGGGCGCACTAGATGTACTTGGCGCCATTACAGCGTGAGTCCCTTGAGCGGGAGTCAAAGGATCTGACACGTGGGGCGAGTTAGTCGGCATAACTTCCCCCTCGTCAGATTCCTCTGGTGATAAATTTTTTAAAGACAGAATATGATCTTTATTACTTAAAGTGAAATCAGTACATTTGGTACACATTCTAAGAGGGGGTTCCACCATGGCTTCTAAACATAATGAACAAGGAGTTTCCTCTATGTCAGACATGTTTAAACAGACTAGTAATGAGACCAGCAAGCTTGGAAAACACTTTAAATCAAGTTAACAAGCAAAAAATAAAAACGGTACTGTGCCTTTAAGAGAAACAAATTTTGTCAGAATTTGGAAAACAGTGAAAAAAAGCAGTAAATAAAACGAAATTTTTACAGTGTGTATAATAAGCTAACAGAGCATTGCACCCACTTGCAAATGGATGATTAACCCCTTAGTTCAAAAAACGGATCAAAAAAACGATATAGACGTTTTTTAACAGTCACAACAAACTGCCACAGCTCTGCTGTGGCCCTACCTTCCCAAACAAAGGACTTTGGAAAGCCTAAGAGCCCTTTAGAGAGGTCCTATAGCATTCAGGGGACTCCTGGAGGAAGCTGGATGTCTCAGTCTGTAAAAGTTATTGCGCAATAAAGCGCTAAATTAGGCCCCTCCCACTCATGTTAAAACAGTGGAGAGCCTCAGGAAACTGTTTCTAGGCAAATTTAAGCCAGCCATGTGGAAAAAAACTAGGCCCCAATAAAGTTTTATCACCAAA
The DNA here is from genome assembly GCF_027579735.1 of Bombina bombina. Taxonomy (NCBI): domain Eukaryota; kingdom Metazoa; phylum Chordata; class Amphibia; order Anura; family Bombinatoridae; genus Bombina; species Bombina bombina. Next base: position 954,895,947 of record NC_069503.1, read on the forward strand.
GCATATATAAAAACGCTTAAACATTCCAGAAAACGTTTTATATTGCAAATCTATAAGAGTATTACCTCTGAAAGTAAGCATGATACCAGTCGCTATTAAATCACTGTGTTCAGGCTTACCTTACATAAATCTGGTATCAGCAGCATTTTCTAGCATTTACATCTCTAGAAAAAAAATTTAGCTGCACATACCTCATAGCAGGATACCCTGCACGCCATTCCCCAGCTGAAGTTACCTCTCTCTTCAGTTATGTGTGAGAACAGCAATGGATTTTAGTTACAACCTGCTAAGATCATAGAAATCACAGGCAGATTCTTCTTCTATTTTCTGCCTGTGACAAAATAGTACAACTCCGGTACCATTTAAAAATAACAAACTTTTGATTGAAGAAAAAAACAACTATGTTTCACCACTTCTCTATTACTACCTCCATGCTTGTCGAGAGTTGCAAGAGAATGACTGGATATGGCAGTTAGGGGAGGAGCTATATAGCAGCTCTGCTGTGGGTGATCCTCTTGCAACTTCCTGTTGGGAAGGAGAATATCCCACAAGTAATGGATGATCCGTGGACTGGATACACCTTACAAGAGAAAGAAAAAAAAAACCACAATGGCGTTATAAGCTAAATACTGCAAATAAAAAGTTACACAAGCATAAGGAAAGAAATACAAATTAGCTAGAGGTTAACCCCATAGGAGCCTCTAACATGATATATAAGAGCCCAAATATAAATACAGAGGAATACATATTAACCCCTATTCTCCTGTCACCATCCAGTGCCTGCATACTGCCTTCAGATATCCTTCTAAAGGATATATACGCCCCATATAAGTTGCAGAGAGGGAGCTATTTTAAACCCTTTTTAGTGCCAGTCTCCCAGCCCCAGAAGACAAAAAGGCACTTACCTGCATTCTAGCAGGAGGACGACTCACAAGGCATGAGAGGATGCTACTCCTCACAGAGACCTGTGGAAAAAGGAATGACAGAGTAAGCTTACTCTGGTATTCTGACATAGGGCAGCAATCTGTTTGGAAAACACAGCAAAGTCCACTTTACAAGTCTCTAAGTGCTTTAAAGCTACCACAGCCCTGCTGATGAGACTAACGTGGAGTACAGCTATAGACAGATTGTGATGGAAGATCAGAGCAATCCTGTCCTGACTTTAAAATAAAAAAATCTTGGATTGTAGAAATTCATTAGGACACCTATTTACTTCAACTTCTCCTTGCACTAGAGGCAAAGAGAATGACTGGGGAATTGTGGGTAGGAAGTGGTATTTATACGCTTTGCTGTGGTGCTCTTTGCCTCCTCCTGCTGGCCAGGAGTGCTATTCCCAACAGTAATTGATGATGATCCGTGGACTCACCGTGTCATTAGAAAGAAAGCATATGTGGAGACCACTACACTATAGAAAAATAAAAAATAAAATACATACAATTAATTATATATATATATATATATATATGGTACTGCCAGTAGCAAAGATGGCCACCATTAGTGTAAGGAGGGGGGTTAGAGAGCTTTTTGGGGGAATTAGGGAGGTGGGAGGGTTGAGGAGCATCACTTCACTAAAGGAAAAAACACATTTAAAAAAAAAAAGGAAAATGAAAAAAAAAAACAGAATTTATGTTTACCTGATAAATTTCTGTCTCCTACGGTGTATCCGGTCCACGGCTTCATCCTTACTTGTGGGATATTCTCAATCCCTACAGGAAGTGGCAAAGAGAGCACACAGCAAAGCTGTCGATATAGCTCCCCTCAGGCTCCGCCCCCCCAGTCATTCGACCGACGGTTAGGAGAAAAAGGAGAACCATAGGGTGCAGTGGTGACTGTAGTTTACAAAAAAATAATTTAAACCTGACCAGAATGCCAGGGCGGGCCGTGGACCGGATACACCGTAGGAGAAAGAAATTTATCAGGTAAACATAAATTCTGTTTTCTCCTACATTGGTGTATCCGGTCCACGGCTTCATCCTTACTTGTGGGAACCAATACCAAAGCTTTAGGACACGGTTGAAGGGAGGGAACAAGTCAGGTAACCTAAACGGAAGGCACCACTGCTTGCAAAACCTTTCTCCCAAAAATAGCCTCCGAAGAAGCAAAAGTATCGAATTTGTAAAATTTGGCAAACGTATGCAGTAAGTCGCTGCCTTACAAATCTGTTCAACAGAAGCCTCATTCTTGAAAGCCCATGTGGAAGCCACAGCTCTAGTAGAGTGAGCTGTAATTCGTTCAGGAGGCTGCCTTCCAGCAGTCTCATAAGCCAACCGGATGATGCTTTTTAGCCAGAAGGACAGAGAGGTCGCAGTCGCCTTTTGACCTCTTCTCTTGCCAGAATAGACGGCAAACAAGGACGATGTTTGTCTGAAGTCTTTAGTTGCTTTTAGATAAAACTTTAAAGCACGAACCACATCAAGATTGTGTAACAGACGTTCCTTGTTAGAAACTGGATTAGGACACAGAGAAGGAACAACTATTTCCTGCTTGATATTCTTATTGGAAACCACCTTTGGAAGAAAACCAGGTTTGGTACGTAAAACGACCTTATCTGTATGGAACACCACTGCAAAGCAGACAATTCAGAAACTCTTCTAGAAGAAGAAATAGCTACCAAAAACAAAACTTTCCAAGATAGTAACTTAATATCTATGGAATATAGAGGTTCAAACGGACCCCTTAAAGAACTGAAAGAACTAAATTTAGACTCCATGGAGGAGCCACAGGTCTGTAGACAGGCTTGATTCTGACTAAAGCCTGTACAAACACCTGAATATCTGGCATGGCTGCCAGACGCTTGTGTAACAAAACAGACAGAGCAGATATCTGTCCTTTTAAGGAACTAGCTGAAAGACCTTTCTCCAATCCTTCTTGGAGAAAAGATAGTATCCTTGGAATCCTAATCTTACTCCATGAGTAACCCTTGGATTCACACCAGCAAAGATATTTCTGCCATATCTTATGGTAAATTTTCCTGGTGACAGGCTTTCTAGCCTGGATCAAAGTATCTATAACTGATTCCGAAAACCCATGCTTAGCTAGAATCAAGCGTTCAATCTCCAAGCAGTCAGTTGCAGAGAAACTAGGTTTGGATGTTCGAATGGACCTTGATAGAAGAATAAAAAACAAAAACTAAACTCCACAAACTCTTTACCACCCCTGTGGAGATGCTACTAGTTAGAGCGGCTGGGGGGCGGAGCCTGAGGGGAGCTATATGGACAGCTTTGCTGTGTGCTCTCTTTGCCACTTCTTGTAGGGATTGAGAATATCCCACAAGTAAGGATGAAGCCGTGGACCGGATACACCAATGTAGGAGAAAAATGCATACTGGCAGATTGTCTGCCAGTACCTAAGATGGTTGGGATGAGTGTGTGGGGGAAATAGTGTACAGGACTGGTGTGCAGATGAAGGATACCCCCTACAGGGGCTTCTCATTTTCCAATATGAAATTACTTATTAAGAAACACTGAGAAGCTAAAAGCGATTGTAAAATGCAGGACTCTTAGTGGCTTCAACCCCTGCAAAAGTTATTAAACGCATAATTAAAGTCAGCTCCAATGCAGCGATGCACAACTGGGAGCTGCCTGAACACATCTGGTGAGCCAACAATGAGAGGCATATATGCATAACCATCAATCGCCAGCTAACTCCCAGTAGTGCATTGCTGCTCCTGAGCTCACCTAGGTATATTCTTTTCAACAAAAAATATCAAGAGAACAAAAGTAAATTTGATAATATAAATATACTAGATCACAAAACTTTAATTTAGATTTATGTACCTTTAACCAATCATGGCTTAAAGGGACAGTAAAGTCAAAATAAAACTTTCATGATTCAGATAGAGCATGCAATTTTAAACAACTTTCCAATTTACTTCTGTTATCAAATTTGCTTTGTTCTCTTGGTATTCAATAAAAGTAAAACTAGGTATGCTCATGAGAGCTCAGGAGTGTGCACGTGTCTTAAGTACTCTATGGCAGCAGTGTTTTGCAACATTAGTTGTAGCTTTGTTATACAATGTTGCAAAACACTGCTTCCATAGAGCACTAAAGACATGTGGACACTCCTGAGTGAAGGGGTTGTCACGGGCCAATCAGATCATGTATTAGCACCTACCTCCTAGGTATGATCTGATTGCTCCGTTCCATCTTCACTATCTATTTTTGCCTCTGCCTGGGGGGTTCAAGGAGGGCATCACTTGGGGTGGATGCCAGAGGATTGGCGGGGCGCCCCCCCTAAACCCCCCAGACAGAGGCAAAAAATATAGTGAAGATGGGTAAATTACAGTGCCCATCTGATTGGCCTGTGTCTCCGTAAAGGGACAGGATGTACAACCAATCAGATGAATGGTTTGGGTTCTCGCTTGTGCCTTGTCTCCTGAGCTCTTATGAATCTAGCTAGTTTTACTCTTCAATGAAAGATACCAAGAGAACGAAGTAAATTTGATAACAGAAGTAAATTGGAAAGTTGTTTAATACGGCATGCGCTATCTGAATCATGAAGTTTAATTTTGACTTTACTGTCACTTTAATCTACTTTACCACCTACTTTGAAATACCTTCGTATTGCTAGTAGCAAACAAGTAGCTAGCAGGTGTGAGGTACAAATGTTATATTTATGAATTGTTATTGGGTGCAAAATGAATAAAATACATTAGCAGCTCTTTGGGTGGGCTTTATGTTTTTGTTCTTATATTATGTAGCAGTCTATTGACTCTGCCAGAGTGACATGTAAAATAGTAATTATGTACTTATTGGAATTGAGAGTTGATACCTTCCTTGTTTTAAAGTAGGCATCGTTATGCAAAGGAATTTTATCGCTCTTAAAAAAAACTATTGCTGTCCATTCTTTTCTCTCTTTGTATATATCTGTCCTGAAACTCTGTACAAGTAGAACATATTCAAGCCGAGAGAGAGGTATTTGTGTGCTTTTGAAGCTTTAGTGTATTTTTCTACCTAAATTGTTGGAAAGATTAAAGGCACAGTAAACATAAGTGTTTAACCCTTTGAGTGCTAAGCAGGATTTTAAAAAAATGTGACCCCCCCTAATCCCCAAGACTTATACCTGTCTGTAGCTGCTTAGATGCATATACTTTGTATTGTAAATTTTAAATAAAGTTGTACGTTAACGTCATTGCGCGTGACATCACTGCACGTAACGGGAAGCCCCGGCAATGCCTGTCACTATACAGGCCCGATCGCCGGGGTGGGAGTCGGTGGGAGCCCCCAGATTGCTCAAAAGGTGTTGAGTGCTAGTGAAACCCCACATTTTTCTTTCAATGTTAAGATAGAGCATACCATTTTAAACAACTTCTCAATTTACTTCTATTATCTAACGCTTCATTTTCATGGTATTCTTTGTGGAAAGAGCAGCAATGCACTACTGGAAGTTAGCTGAAAGCCAATGAAAAGATGCATATATGTGCAGCCACCAATCAGTAGCTTCTGAGCCTACCTAGGTAAACTTTTCATCAAAGGATAACATAAAAACGAAACAAGTAAAATAAAAGAAGTTAATTGGAAAAATATTTAAAATTGCATGCTCTATCTGACTCATGAAAGAAAAAAAATTGAGTTTCATATCCCTTTAATGGGAAAGGAAAGGAAAAATGAAACTTGCACGATTCAGATAGAGCATGTAATTTAAGACACTTTAAAATTCACTTATATTTTCAAAATTGCTTTGTTCTCTAGGTATCCCTTGTTGAAAAAGAATACACACATATCCTACACTACTGGGAGCTGCTGCTGTGGATTTGTGCCTGCACACATTTATCTCTAGAAACCCATGAAGTATTCATAATTATATTGTAAAAGCTTTCAAATCACATTCATTTCTCTTTTTTACATTTTAACCCCATTTAGTTGCTGTCATACTTACCTATCTGGCCACTCCATGGTCCCAAGCATTTTTTTTTTTTTTTATTGTGATGCCGCAGTTGGTGCAGCCAATCAAGACCCACACTACCATTGCCAGAGAATGAGAGTGCGCTACAGCTGATAGAAAGGAATGCCTTCACTACTATTGAAAGAAATACTTGTTACAGGGAAATAAGTATTACAACAACTAATGGAGGGTGTTAAATTGTACAAAATTAATAGAAATTTAAACCCTTTATTTAGATCATTATGCGCTTTTCATGAATGAATTTATATGCATGGATTTTAACGTTTGTTTACGGTCTCTGTAAACTAAGTTTTCATCAATTTCAATCAATTATTTATATGGAGTAATTTTTCTTTACGTGCCACAACTGTAGAGGATATTTAAAAATATGGGCAATAAGGTTATTAAAATGAAAATGGCTTCTAGGCAAAATTTGATCTAAGCAGGTTTACATTTATTTTTTAAAAAGTCAAATATGGTCCCTTATGAAAAAGTGACATATATAGGTTAATACAAGATATGCCCTTTTTACGGAGCAATTCTATTTATTTTAATCTATTGAATTCAGGTCTAAAAGGATTGTAGAATGATTGTGAATTATTATTAGAAGTAAACTAATTTATATTTCATAGTTTTTTTAATTTTAGCATGGTATCCTGTTCTTAAAATTCCATTCTAATTGTAGATAATTGACAAAAGCTAAAGAAAACATACTACATTTCCTCACACTGTAAATACATATTTAGCAGCAGCATTCCCTCTAGGGCATGCAATAGGTATTGCAAAAAACCATCACAAATGATCTTTCCAGCACTTTGGAACTTACTTTCATCAACAAGTTTGGACTTAGCATGAATGGAGAAGCATCGCCTATAAAAAAAACTCAGTCACGGAGGCGCGACCTTGTTTAACCACTTAAGCACAGAGCCAATAGCCCAATTTCTTAAGATAAATAAAACCTAAAATTTGAGCTATTTGTTCAACCATAATGTACCTCTCTCTCATTAAGTGCACCTACACTTATTATATATCATTTTTTAGAGGAAAAATAGGGATTTCTTTTGACACTAAATATTTATATATAAACTATAATTTATGTGTGGGAAATTATGAAATGTTATTTTTTCCCAAACACACACGTTTTATTGTGAATATCACAATCCCCCCCCCCCCCCCCATGTACAGGTGTTCTGGGATTTTTGGTTGTTACAGTCCCAATTATGGGGCTTGGCCATTTATATGGAAATGTGACAAACTGATTTTTTGGGCCTATGTCACTTTTAAGGCCGTATGGCACCCTAAGAAAGAAAATTACCCCTTGATGGCATATCATTTTCAACAGTAGAGACAACCCAGGGTATTCCAAAAGGGATATGTACAGTCTTTTTTTTTAGCCACTTTGTCACAAAACCTGACAAAATGTAGTGTTCATATTATTTTTTGTCATTTTTCACACACTGCTTATATCATTATCCTTATATGCTTTAAAAACACCCATATTTGTGTTCAGTGACGTCCCACAAGTACAACAATACCCCCTATGTACAGGTTTTATGGTTTTTCGGAAAGTTACAGGGCCAAATATGGGGACCTGACCATTTTAGTCTTCATACATGGAAATTTGACACATCGCCTTTGAGATAGTATGGCTAGGAATGGTGGCATACCATTTTCAAAAGGAGATAATCCAGGGTATTATAAATGTGATAGTCGGAGTTGTTTTGTCGAGCCACATTATCATGACCTTTGACTCTGAAACAGTCTGTAATACATAGGGCAAGTAGAGATGGGCAGGAAAGGCAACAGTAACCAGAGTCCCTCCTAATTTCATTTTTTTGTAACAAACTCTGCACTTTTTCTGGGGTAACTATTTGCAGGATGTGGGGGGATCCTACAAAGAAAGTGCTTTCCGCAAAGTCTCTGTACATTCTCCAATTTAAATGTTGGAGGATTATAAATATACTTTTTACCTCTGTGATTACATTGTATCCAAGTTTTTGCAGACTGTCACCTTATTTTAGTTCTTTTGACAGACATGCATTTTAGCAAATTAGTGCTGACTCCTAGATAACTCCACGTGCGTGAGCACGATGTTATCTATATGGCACACATGAACTAACCCTCTAGCTGTGAAAAATACTGTCAACATTCCCTGAAATAAGAGCCGGCTTTCAAGGGCTTAGAAATTAGCATGAGCCTACCTAGGTTTAGCTTTCAACAAAGAATACCAAGAGAACAAAGACAATTTGATGATAAAAGTAAATTGGAAAGTTGTTTAAAATGACATGCCCTATATGAATCATGAAAGTTTATTTTTGAATAGACTGTCCTTTTAATCTTTAATGGTTTCGGATAGAGCATGTAGTTTTTTAAATTTACTTCTACAGCAATGCAGCAATAGTGATTGGTGGGTACACAGATTTGTCATTGGCTCACCAGATGTGCTCAGCTAGCTCCCAATAGTGCATTTCTGCAAAGGTTAAACAGATATATGCGAGCAATAGTGCAATCATTAAATTGCTGTAATAGATTAAGATTTTCTTATTTCACTGTTATAGCCTTTAATGCAGGTTAAATCATCAAACTCCTCATCACCTCCCTTACTCTACAACACATAACTGACATAGAAAGAATACTTTTAAAGCAAGTACCAAAATAAGCAAGAGTTAAATTATTAACCCTTCAGCCTCTGTAAAGCAGATGTTAAACAGCCTGAAATGTGACAGTGATATTACTTCAATATGATTAACCTGCTGATAAGTGTGTTGGGGCTGCTGGACTGGAAAACAATGCTTGTAGATGTACCAAGAATTTGTTTTTTATTTTTTACTTTTGCTAAAACAATATTGAAAGTCTAAAAGCAGGAGGCATTTTATGAAGTAGTCATTTCTGATCTTTGCCGCAGCAGTGATTGTGGGCAATAGGTTAATAGACATAGAAATGCCCCAGTAAATCTGTATTTTTTTGTATTTTCTTTTAATCCCAGCCACAGCACATAAAGAGCATGATATTTTAAGCCCCTAATAAGCAAAGCCTCAGTATATAAATGGGGGAAATTACACGTTTCTAAACTATCCAACACTATTGAGATTCCTTGCTTTATCACCCCGTCTCCTTCCCTCCCTGGTGTAATAGATCACATTTTATGGCTCCCCCTTACATGACACCTGTCTACACACTTCAGCATAACAGAAGACTATAGATAAAGTTAATAAAAAAAAAAAAAATTATACAGTAAGCAATGAGTAATAATAGTGTAAAATCACAGTTACCTCTGTGTTTGGAGTATTGTACTACACACAATATTATTAAACTAAATACAGGCTGAACTGAACATGCAACAGATTTAAAACGGACAGTCTACTCCAGAATTTGTATTGTTTAAACAGATAGATAATCCCTTTATTACCCATTCCCCAGTTTTGCTTAACCAACATGATTATATTAATATACTTTTTATCTGTGTGGTAACCATGTATCTAAGCCTCTGTGGGCTTCCCCCTTATTTCAGCTCTTTTAACAGACTTGCATTTTAGCCAATCAGTGCTGACTAATAAATAACATCAAAGGAGTGAGCACAGTGTTATATATGTGGCACAAATTAACTAGTGCTGTCTAGCTCTCATAATGCACTGAGATAAGAGGTGGGCTTCAAGAGCCTAGTAATTAGCATATGAGCCTAACTAGGTTTAGTTTTGAAGAAAGAATACCAAGAGAACAAAGCAAATTTGATGATAAATCTAAAATTTGAAAGCTGTTTAAAATTGCATGCCCTATATGAATCATAAAAGTTTAATTTTTGACTAGACTCTCCCTTTAATAGACAGGGAGAGGAAGCAAAAAACAGGACTATCCCGAGAAAAATGGAACTGTTCTTAACTATGCACTGGCACTGTACTTTCATCATGCATTGTGGACAGCAGTGTACCAAAAGGGCCAATACTTCATAATGACATACAGCTGATTTTTTACAAACTGTGCACAGGCTATGATAATTAAATAAAATATATATTTAAACAAATCTATGGTATTATAGTAGTTGTCAACCCGTAAATGGTAACCTTTGTTCAGCAAGGGTAGGAGGGGATCCTACACAAAACTGTAAATTATAGTTTCAACTATCTATTTATTTACAGAATTAAGAAATTACTGTAAAATTGCCAATATATATATATATATATATATATATATATACATACATACACACACACACACATATACATATACACACACACACACAAACATACATACATATACATACATATATACACACACAGACTCCAAAAAGTAAATCCACCCTCCTGGGTCAACTACCTGGGTGCAAAAATGTAAAGTACAAATACCCAAAAAACTTGCACTCACAGGAATTAAGGTCATCAGTAAGTCAGTAAGTTATTGACGTTTCGGGGACTGTTCTATCCCCTTCTTCATTCTAAAGAAGGGGATAGAACAGTCCCCGAAACATCAATAAATCTTTGACTTACAGATGACCTAAATTCCTGTAAATGCAATTTTTTTGGGGTATTTGTACTTTACATTTTTGCACCCAGGTAGTTGACCTAGGAGGGAGGATTCACTTTATTGGAGTGCATAAATATCTAAAATTATGCAATGGGGCAAGTCTTATTCAGTATAGCAGAACTGCTAAAATTATCAAAATTTACCCTAAAAAAAATAAAATAAATTATATATATATATTTTCATGGCCAAAATATTGGCACCCCTGCATTTTTGTTCTGTACCACTTTGCCCAGAAAATTGTTGCAATTACAAATGTTAAGGCATTCTCATGTTTATTTATTTTGTTTGTATTGGTATGACACAAAAAAGTGGAGAAAAAAAAAGCCAAATCTGATACATTCCACACAGAACTCCAAAAATGGAATGGACAAAATTATTGGCACCCTCAATTAAATATTTGGTAGCACACCGCTTGGAAAAAATAACTGAAATCAATCGCTTCCTGTAACCATCAATGAGTTTCTTACACCTCTCTACTGGAATTTTGGACCACTCTCATTTCGCCAACTGCTCCAGGTCTCTCAGATTGGAAGGGTTCCTTTTCCTAACTGCTGTTTTGAGATCTCTCCACAGGTGCTCTATGGGATTGAGATCTGGACTCATTGCTGGCCAGCTCAGTACTCTCCAGCACTTTTTGTCTTAAACCATTTCTGGGTGCTTTTTGTTGTGTACTTTGGGTCATTGTCTTGCTGTAAGACCCATGACCTCTGACGGAGGCCCAACTTTCTGACACTGAGCCTACATTGCACCACAGAATTCTTTGGTAGACTTAGATTGTCATAATGCCATGCACACAGTCAATACATCCAGTGCCTAAAGCAGCAAAGCAATCCCAAAACACCAGTGTACCTCCACCATGTTTGACTGTAGGGACTGTATTCTTTTCTTTAAAAGCCTAATTTATTTTCTGAAAACAGTAGAATGATGGGCTTTACCAAAAAGCTGTAATTTTGTTTCGTCTGTCCACAGCACTTTCTCCCAAAAGGATTTTGGCTTCCACAGGCAAGTTTTGGCAAAATCCAATCTGGCTTTTTTATGTTTCTGTGTCGGCAGTGGGGTCCTCCTGGGTATCCTACCATAGCGTAACTTTAATTCAGATGACGACGTATAGTGCAAGCTGACACATTTGTACCCTGTGCCTGAAGGTCAGCTTGAAGTTGATCAAGGTTCTTTATCTACCATTCGAACAATCCGTTGCAATCTTCTGATCAATTTTTCTGTTTCGTTTACGTCCAGGGAGATTAGCTACAGTGCCATGGGCTGTAAATTTCTTGACAATGTTGAGTACAGTGGACACAGGAACATTAAGATCTCTGGAGATGGACTTATAGCCTAGAGATTGTCCATGCTTTTTCCCAATTTTGGTTCTCAAATCCTCAGACAATTATTTGCTGCTCTTTCTCTTCTCCATGCTCAGTGTGGCATACAGAGAATCACAACAGAAAGGCTGAGTAAATTTTTCACCATTTTAACTGGTTGCCGGTGTGATTTCTATATTGTCAGAACCTGTTAATTGATACAGGCGAGTTTAATTACAAAATACAGGAGCATCTCAAACTTGGAACGCAATTAATTCTTACAATTTTCAGAAGGTGCCAATAATTTTGTCCAGTCCATATTTGTAGTTTTGTGTGGAATGTGTCAGATTTGGCTTTTTTTTTTTTTTTGTCATACCAATACAAACAAAAGAAATAAGGATGAGAATGCCTAAACATTTGTAATTGCAACAATTTTCTGGGCAAAGTGGTGCATTATCTGACAGAAATGCAGGGGTGTCAATATGTTTGGCCATGACTGTATATATTTTTTTATTGTTATTTTTTTTTTACAGTAGAAAACTCAAGGCATTGATCCAGGCCCATTTTAGTATATTTTAAGCAGCCATTTGCTCATCAAATGTGATCACTAATTTTGGGTTTCTCACACAACTACTGCAGTCATAATGCAAATGGTAATAAAAGCTTCTAGCATTCCCTTTATTGAGAAATGGCAGACATTCATGGCTTTGCCATTGTTTTTTGGTAGTAAGAAGGCTCCTAATTGTAGTTGTGCACCACACTTTTGAAATTCCCAAAGGTCGAACAGGTTAATCTTTTAGCTATTAAAGCTAATATTTGCTGTGTAGTGTAGGGATTACTCTCCCACCTGACACATACCACATATCCCAGATTCCTACATGATCCCTCCCAAATAGCACTCTTCCCTTTCCCTCCCACTGGCGCCTGCATCTTAGCTTGCAGTTTAGGGCTTCCTTTTTTTATTTTTTATTAATGCCATCTTTATTACTGGCAGACTGGCTGCCAGTAACATTTGATGATTTTTATTTTCTGTCATATAAAGATCAACCCTCACCTTCCTCATCTTACCCTTGCAAATTATGTTATTTAAAACCAATAATTCTATAGTGTAGGACCAACCCTCCCACTCCCCAACCCATAATAATTTGCCGTAGTGTAGGGTCTCATCTCCCTCCCCCTCCAGCAATGGCACTCCCACCTTCCTCCTTCAATCTCGCCCCGCCCACTGGCTCAACCACATAATCAATACAGACAGTGACACTGTCTGTATCGATAGGTGATCTAGCTTCATATGGTAAGGGAGCATGATTAGAGCTCCCTTACTATATGAAGACAGATACCATCTGCCCTCATGTTACGTAGTAAATATGTCCCTTTGGCTCAAGGGGTTAATACAGTGTTAATAAATAATATGATGGAAATGAGTGCTGAGAGAATGCCTATTTTGGTTATGTATTATAGTTAGAGGATTTAAAGCTGAAAGGTAAGTAATGCAACAAGTGTGAGCATTATTGTGGATTAATGTTAGCTGTATAGGCATGGAATGGGCAATGTCTGTGTTTATTACATTCAACAGCTGGAATGAATGTTCTCCTTGACATTTGTTATACTATTTAAAGGTTTTATAGTAGGGATGGGCAGCTGGCAGCCAAATGAGTGTACTAGTTTGTGTCCCCTGAGAAAAATCAGATTAAAGAATGTGTGCCATAGTTTTTGAGGCCCTAGTGAAAAGCAGAAATAAAACGGTGTGGTTTGGGGGGGGGGGGGGGGGGGGGGCTTCTGGTGGGTGGGACTTATGGAAGAGAGAACAGTAGGCAGAGGTTCCATGCAACCTTATCTAAATTTGGCCCTGTGCCACCGGTCATTTTTCATGTATTATTAATTTGTCTGTTTAATATAATATATCTGTGGCCAGATAAAGTATAGATCTGTGGCCCCTATGTGTTAAGAAGATAGATTTTAATCTTTTATAGAATGAAAGTTAACATTCACAATTTTCACATATCAAATGTTAATATTTGACTATTACACTTGTATGTGGATTTCTAAAGTGTAACGCTTACGTTTAGGAAAATTAACACTCAATTATCATTAACATACACAAAAAGGTTATATTTGAAATAAGGAACGCTGACATTTGTTAGCAAAAAATAAATAAATAAAAAATTTGAAGCAAATGCAGCCATATTAATGATATGTTAGCAAACATCCTGAAACATGCTCCTATTCCTACAGTTATATACATTAGGTAGCTACTGCCAAAAGTCAAATTCCCATGAGCCTTAGGTCTTCAGCTCAAGACAAAATGGGCAAGTGAATTCAAATTATGTATATAGTAGTCACATAGCGTCACTGTAGCTGAACAAGGAATATACTTTGTCCTCATTAAACTACACATTCTACGGATTAGGTTGTCAAGTACTTTTAATATGCCTAACTTAAAGGATTTTCCCACCTAAGCCCAAGTGAATCACTCACAATTACTGAGCTACTGATCAAAAGAATTATATGAAAAATATAAATTAGATATAGTTATTGCTACATATTTCTTACATCATTAGTCAAGTCCACTTCTATAACCCTACAATAATAAGGGGTTTCATACCGGTTTAAAGATCAAGCAAACAACTGTATTATGTGCAAACATGCTCTGAAATAACTTAATAAAAGCACAGTCTCTCTTGCATTCATATGGAGATAAAACTATAAGTTTCTCTATAAAATATAGTACAAAAAGTGAACAAATTAGGAAGAATTTTGCCTATAAGAGGGCCCCAAATATGAGGCCATAGTCTGGTGAGAGCTGACATTGGTCCTAGCCAGTCTTTAAGATCAGGGTTTATTACCAAAGAGAATATGGGGTTTTAACCTTCTTTAGGTTGTGGAAACTGTAAAAATATGGTTAAGGGTAAAAACCATTTTTCATCGGGTTACAAGGAAGAGATTTCATATCACAGGGTATTATATCTGCAATACAAAGTAGTCAATTTATCTTATCAAATGCCCATGTGGCCTTGAATAAGTAAGGGAGAGGATCAATGAGCACAAGTTGTATTAGACATAAGGTTCTAGATGCTCCTGTTGCACTTTACTTTATTCAGGCTGGGCGTGGAGTGAGTCAGCTCAGATTTCAGGTTATTGACTGCATACGTAGACCTAGATGAAGGAGCAATAGGGAACTCCTTTAAACACGGAAATAAGCTTTTTGGATATTTAAGCTTGATACTTTAATTCCTAGGGGTATGAATAAAGAGATTGAATAGTCTTTTTTTCTGAATTGATGTATATATTTTGGTCTGTGTATTCTGAAAATACCCCACTAGGGGGCACTGTTTATGCATATAGGAGATTTGTGCAATGTGTTTGCCCTGAAAAAGTTAAATTATAGGGCAGCCTTATTGGCATATAAAACTCTAGTGGTATCATTGTTATTGAAAGCATGAATAAGGGCTGTGTCCCGAAACGTTTCCAATCCTATTTTTTGATGGCTGAATAAAAGTTTCTAGTTTCAGATGGACTGGCTACACTGTTTCTAATTTATATTTAGTGTGAGCTATATGCAGTGGCTCAGTAGCTGCACACACCCCTCTTTTATTATACATTTGTACTAGACAATTGGACTTTTTAAAACTATAATAAAGGACCATGATCTTCTACACAGACTTCCAGTTCCTGCTTCTTCACCTCCCAATCATATCTTCCAATCAATGTGACACAGCAACCAATGTGACTCTTGCATGAGTGAGATGCCCAAAAGTCCTTGTGTTACAATACATATGTTGGTACAAAAACAAGACAGAAAAAAGTAAAACAATTCAAAACATAAAAGAACAATAATATATATATATATATATATATATATATATATATATATATATATATATATATATATATATATATATATATATATATATATATATATATATATATATATATATAAAATCTATATAGTAGTACCCTGCTAGATGGAGCCCTCCCAGGGTTCCTGTCTTGTCACCTCATTATTTATATTATATTACTGTCCAAATTTTAATTAACATGTGTATGGAAACTTTGTTGTATATGTTACGTGTACTTGTGATACTACTCAAACAAGAGTCCCACTGTTGCGGTTATCACAGTAAATAGAATAAAACAATCAAACTTCAAGTTAATAAGTAAACGGAACGGGCTTACCAATCATACAGCAGTGTAATCTGTAGATATAGTGTAGTTCGCGTGACCTCCAGGGGTATGAGCTGCACACTTGCCAAACATTCACTCACAACGTGTGATGTGAAAATCCTCAGTGAAGCTTGGAGCCTCGTTCCTGTGCCTGCAGTACGTCACTGTGGCACCGCTGATCCAATGAGTACCTGGGGTTTTCTCCACACCCCCACAAAGGTAAATAAGACAACAATCAAAGCAAAAAAGCGGTCTCATCGGAAAGGAAGCCAGGAGAGAGGTGCATAATAAAAGTCCAAAATTTATTCCATATATTTAAAAATGTGAAAGGACACAGCAAACAGAGAACACAGCTGACGCGTTTCCTTCCTCAATGGAGAGTTCATCATATATTATATTACCTTCCTCTTAACCTACTTCTATAGCTATAGTTAAGTCTATATCTGGGGAACCCTCTCAATTCTACTTGGTCTTGCGGGAACTGTACTGTTTATTTAAATCTCACAGCTCCACCATTGATTTATAGAGTTCTATTTTCCCTTTCTTCAAACAGTAAAATTCTTCTAATATTATATTTTCTTCAACTTTTTCCCCCACATATTCATATCTGGGCATTCTCTTTTTTCCCCCCAATATTTAATTATTAACCTCTTTGCGCAGTGTTATAGTTATAAGATTATGAGTGGGACTATTTTTTCTGATTTTAGAATATTGATTTAATATTATGGATTCAGATTCATAGGACCTCTTTTCTCATTATTCTGTCACATGCTTTTCCAATGTCTTGCAAAAATTCTCTTAATTTTGGGCAAGACCACCATATGTGGACCATATTCCTATAATCTCCACAGTTCCTCCAGCAGAGCCCATTTGTACGTGGATAGATCTTTTTTATTAGAATCTTTAAAATCATCTCTGTTATCTTAAAAGATGTTGATGTACTAGCCATATCCTGAAATATGTTAAACCATTTATCTGGTTCAATATTTCTATTTAATTCTTTTTCCCAACTGTGAGTTTATAGAGATAATGTACATTTTTTATTTGTCAGTTAATTATATAGTTAAAGGACCAGTCAACACAGTAGATTTGCATAATCAACAAATGCAAGATAACAAGACAATGCAATAGCACTTAGACTGAACTTCAAATGAGTAGTAGATTTTTTTTTCTGACAATTTTAAAAGTTATGTATTTTTCCACTCCCCCTGTACCATGTGACAGTCATCAGCCAATCACAAATGCATACACAATTATTCTTGCACATGCTCAGTAGGAGCTGGTGACTCAAAAAGTTTAAATATGAAAAGACTGTGCACATTTTGTTAATTGAAGTAAATTGGAAAGTTGTTTAAAATGGCATGCTCTATCTGAATAATGAAAGTTTAATTTTGATTGAGTGTCCCTTTAAGACAAATTATGTTTTCTACTATTTATGCAGCGTTTTTCAAATTCTGTCATTGTTCTCACTATCTTTGCCTGATAGATAAGTGTAGATAGTTAGTGTTTAAGTTGTGCGTATCTAAAACAGTCTGACAGGGCTGTATAATCTAGCTCACTTAGTTCTTCGCGTGATAACTTCTTGTCTTTAACTAAATGATATATTCTAATATTTTCTGGGGAATCCTCTTTTTTTTGGTTGTGCTCCTGAATTGTCTGAAAAGTCCTTGTGTTTTATATGCTAACTGGTGGATTTTATGAAGAGTAAAGGACTTATTAAAGGGACACTGTACCCAAAAATTTTCTTTTGTGATTCAGATAGAGCATGCAATTTTAAGCAACTTTCTAATTTACTCCTATTATCAAATTTTCTTCATTCTTTTTGTATCTTTATTTGAAATGCAAGAATGTAAGTTTAGATGCCGGCCCATTTTTGGTGAACAACCTGGGTTGTCCTTGCTGATTGGTGGATAAATTCATCCACCAATAAAAAAGTGCTGTCCAGAGTACTGAAACCAAAAAAAAGCTTAGATGCCTTCTTTTTCAAATAATGATAGCAAGAGAACAAAGGAAAATTGATAATAGGAGTAAATTAGAAAGTTGCTTAAAATTGCATACTCTTTCTGAATTACAAAAGAAAAAATTTGGGTTCAGTGTCCCTTTAAGAACTCAATTTTAAAGACATTTTCTAGTTTATTTCTTTATAAAGTGGCAGTTCACATCTGACACACAGCACACACCTGATTCACGTAGTAGAGGGCCACTGCAAATACCTCTCTGTAAAACAACAGCAACTGAATTCCACAGCACCAATGAAGAGGAGAAAATCTTTAGACTTTAAAGCATTTATTGATCCTTTTAGCTTTCATAAAGCATAGGCACACAGCAGCAAACGCAACGTTTCGGGCTATCAACCCTTACTCATGCTAATGCTTAGCATGAGTAAAGGCTGTGACACACTGCAAGCAGAGCGACGCGCAGCGTGTAGATGCAGCTGTGCGCGCTCAGTGTGTCTTTACTTTTCATCTCTGAGCACTCTGCTGCGTCAGGTCGCGTAGCTAAGCGCTCAGAGATGAAATATTTGAACTTCAGAAGCGATGCGACGCGCCGCATCGCTTGCAGTGTGTCACAGCCTTAAGGGTTGATAGCCCGAAATCTAATCTAAAGTTTTTCTCCTCTTCATTGGTGCTGTGGAATTCAGTTGCTGTTGTTTCTTTATAAAGTGGCAATACAGATTATTCTTCCTAATGTAAATATAAGCCATTCCAAATATAATTATAACATTAAATGTGTAAATTAAATTTAATATACTATAAAAACGTACATCTCCAAGATAAAAACATATCAAATAAAAAAAAATAAGTTGGGGCCAAAGAACTTTCAAATAACGCTTTAATTCAGTTTACTACTCTAATAAATAGTTAAAAAAAATTATCAGGGCTCAAATAATTTGTTAAAAATCATAATTTACGCTTACCTGACAAATTCATATTTTTCATGGTGGTGAGAGTCCATGATCATTGGAAATTTCTCCTCTCTACCACTAGGAGGCAAAGAATCACAAACCCCAAGAGATCTATACAACTCCTCCCACCTACCTCAGTGTAATGTATAGCCAAGCAAATGAGGTAAGAAAAAGGAATAAGAGCCAAAAAAAAAAAAAAAGAGCAGGAAAAAAAGAAAGAAAATGTGCTGAAGAAAAAAAACTAACCCCAGGAATAAACAAGGGTGAGGTCTTGTGGGGTCTTACCACCATGAAAGAAATTAATTTATCAGGGACAGCTGAGTATAATACCTGCACCATTGATGCAGTATACAAAGCTGAAGAGGCCTTATGTGAAATTGAGCAAATGGAATTGCGTCTGAGGCTGCAAGCATGAGACCTATTACTTCCATACACAGAGCCACTAAAGGAAATTAAAAATACTGAAGGTTTAGAAAAGCTGACACCAATCTTAACCTTCTCTGCTCTGTTAGAGAAAGACTCTGGATACTGAGTCTATTTGGAAACCCAAGAAAGTTACCTTTGTCTGAGGAACCAAAGAACTCTTTGGAAAATTGATCCTCCAGCCATGCTGTTGAAGAAACAACAAGAGTTGGTTGGTGTGAGATTCTGCTAAAGGAAAAGACAGAGCTTGAACCAAGATATCGCCCAGGTAAGGAAACACTGTAATACCCTGAGTACTGATCACAGACAAAATGCCACCCAGAGCATTTCTAAATATTCTTGGAGCTGTAGCCAAACAAAATGGTGGAGCAAAAAACGGAAAATGCTTGTCCAGAAATGCGAACCTCAGAAACTGATATTCTGGTGCATTGAAACTGGTACTCTGTGCATTGGAAAATGAATGTAAGCATCCTTTAAATCTATTGTTGACATAAACTGACCTTGCTGAATAAAAGACAGAATAGTAGTTTCCAATCTGAAAGATTGAATCCTTACAAATTTGTTTAGAGCCTTTAGATCTAGAGCTGGTCTGAAAGTACCTTCCTTATTTGGAACAATGAAGAGATCTGTATAAAATCCCATCCCCTGTTCCAGCAAAAGAACTGGAGCAATCACTCGGCTTGAGCTCTTACTGGATTCCTTGGAATATTGGACCAAAAAAAACCTGCCTCTGGGAGGCCTTGTTCTGAATCCTATTCGATATCCCTGAGAAACAAGATTCTGAACCCAGGGATCTGGAACAGACTGAAACCAAGCCTCCTGAAAGAGACTTAATCTGCCTCGCTACCTATCTAGATATGTCTTCAACAAAGAATAACAATAGAATGGAGCAAATAAAAGGTAAATTGGAAACTTTTTTTTTTTTAAATTGTATTCTATATCTGAATCATGAAAGAAAATGTTGGCATTTCATGTCCCTTTAAATCTGAAATGTATATATTTTTAAAAGAATTCCACTGAGTTTCTGCAAAGTAATGGACGCCACCATGTCTAAACTTAAGTTTTAACCTTATCTCACTGTCCTGCGGCAAACAATAAGGAAAAGATATAAACAGGCAATAAAATAGACTTTACAAACAATGTTGTGTGGGTTTCCACTAGGGTTGTCACCTCGGCCATGTTTTCTTGGACACTTATGAGTTACGCATGCTGCAGGGTAAGCAGGGTGGAACATGTATTATGCCTCTGGACATCACAAACAGCACAATACAATAGTCTGCAGCATGTGTAACTCATAAGCGTCCAGGAAAACATGGCCGAGGTGACAACCATAGATTCCACACATCTTTGTTTAGACAAACTCCGTTATATTGACTGGTTTATATATCTTCCCATAATTGTCCTTAGCAGAAGACCAAGGTAAACTAGTTCAAACATGGTACTTTATAGAAACTAAACCTTTACACTTATATCTTCAATAATTAAACAACTAAATATAATGGTAAAAATACATCTACATATTCTAAGTCTAATCTTTGATTTGAAAACATCATCATGTCTATCGTGCTGCATTTACTATTTAATATCTGAGACATAAAATAGACATATTGCACTATTGCTTGCATGTCTTAACCCCTGCTAAAAAAATAAACACATAGTTAAAGTCAACTCCAGAGCAGTAAGTATATAAAAAAAGTCTTTTGCTCAGTCTGATCCATTAAAGTTTAATTTTGACTTTCATATCTTTTTATGTTCTAGAGGTGAGCTTCTGCTCTCTAGAGTTTGGTAGTAACATTACAAGCGGTTTGCTGTGTGACCAAGTCCAGCTGATCCAGAGGACATAGAGCAGACGCAACAGTAGCTCAGTGTTACAGGAAAACAAAAGGCTTCCTGCTCTTGTGTTTTCAAAGTTAAAAGAACAGACACTGTAACAGACTTGTCAAGAGTAATATAGCCTCTGTTTATTCAAAAGAATGTCCTGCAGCACTTCCTTCAAATGTCAAAACTATATTCAAATGTTTTTACTTTCAAAAGAGCTTAAGTACCTTCTGGGCAATTCTGACCCTGCATTTAAACACAGCTTACAAATAAAGGTGTACTTTATGTTACGTTGTCCTTAAAGAAAGACAGCATGTCTGCAAATGTTAAATCAATAAAACTTTTCTTTTTTTTAAAAAAGGTCTTGCTGCAGTTTTGTTAAATCAAACAATTAAGGAATAAATCTGTTTGTTTTTTTGTAAGATTTATAAAAGCTTGCCCCTGTCCAAGTAAAGCTAAAGGAGTTTATCACTCACTAGATTACTTTAAACCTAAAGAGCCATAATACCCAACTTGAAAGTGATGCAGCATAGCTGTAAAAAGCTGACTAGAAAATATCACCTGAACATCTCTATGTAAAAAAGAAAGATATTTTACCTCAAAAGTTTCTCAGTAGCCAAGAGAACTAAAAAATAGATAATAGGAGTAAATTAGAAAGTTGCATAAAATTGCATGCTCTATCTGAATCACGAAAGAAAAAATTTGGGTTCAGTGTCCCTTTAAGTTTAACATTTTAAGACTGCTATCCTAGCCGGTATTTTACTGACACGGCTGGAATTTGTAAGGTTCAGGTCAAGGTTTAAAATAAATATTAACAGACATCCCAACCTGCAAAAACTCATTTCAGGGAGGTGGCTTCACCCGCTACTGCGCCGCCACCACCCCCTCCCTCCCTCCCAGTTATATATTGGACACCTTGAAACCCTAAATAAGATAAAGACTTATCATTAAAGTAGCTTCCCACTATATTCACATTAAAAAAAGTAGCTTTACTGCACAATCACATACAACAAACCTATTTTCCAGTAATCGTACGCTTGTTGAATGCTTAAATATTTTAGAATACGAAGTTTAATTACGTGCAGTAAATTAGGTAGTATTTAGGTTTTATTTTATTAAAATCAGTGGGGGCTTTTTGGTTACTGATGCATGCTTTGAGGGTTCTATAACGTCCCAGCAACTAAAGGCAATTCTTAAAGAAACACTTTTCCTGATTTGGACTACATTGGATCATGGTACTTGGAGTTTCAGGGAGATTGCATTCCATTTGCTGGCATCAGGGAGCCGCTATTACAATCAGGGAGACTCCCTGAACTTCAGGGAGAGTTGTGATGTCTGTTTTAAAGTGATGGTATTTCAAGTATCCAGAATAAGTCAGTGAATATGTTATAACAAATATAATAATGAATCACAAGATTGTTTACTTCTGTAGCTGAGAACTAGCGAACAATGTGCTTTTTACTTTGTTACTGAGAGTGAGATTACACTTCATACAATTAAGGAATAACTACTATTAGATTTACTGCCACTTTTGATAAATCATTTCCATTTTTAATAGAATAAAATATTGGTAGTTTTTATTTTTTAAGAAAAGGTGGCAACCATAATCACGCTCCAGAGACTAAGTTGCATCTACACCTTACAGAGTAATATGAGTAGACAAGACAGACCAGTTACTTTATATTTTCTGACCATTTTATGTTTACTTTCCTTCAGCTGTACAGTTGCACGTGAAGCTCTAGCAATGTTGGGAAAACACTCTGACTATGTAAGGACTCTCTAATCCCCCTTTCAACAACCATTATTCTTTATTTATAAAGCTGTCACTGAGTCGATCCACATTTGTGAACTTTTACATATTTGTTCTGGACCAGGAGGTGTGGTAATACTGCCAGGGATTTAGAAGTTTAAGGACCGTGGGGCAATTACATGAATGTGGAATTCATAAGCAGCAAAAGAAACAAAACTGGTCCCAAACAGTCAAAACAAGGAGTTGAAATACAAGTGATGTCTTGCAAAGTTCCAGCAAAACTTTATTAAGAAAAAATAAAATACGGCCTTTTTTCAAGAAGTTGTCAGCAGCCTCTGCTTGGAATATAATTTAAAAGAATAAATACATCAGCCGTATGTAAATACACATGACTTCAGAGGATTACTCCTCTGTCTGTTGCGGAACGAGTTTCTCTTTGTCTTGGCTTTAGTCTGGCACACAGCACAAAAGGTGCGAAGTAAAACTGCTATAGGAGTGACTGGGAACGTGCAGCAGCTGCAATATGTACTAAAATACACATAACCTGGGGACGCACCATTGGCTGAATGAGGTTGGATGGGACAACAAACCTTATCAGCTGATAATTTATTCTCTGCTAAACGCTCCATTCATCATGTTAGTGCTGACAGATTCTGCAAGTTTCTCATCAGAACTCTAAATGGCACCTACCTGTAGTGTAAAAGAATGAGGACTACTGCAAGCAGGTTTATGTCACTGAAAGAACATATGCACATGGTCATACTTTTCAATGCTTTTGGATACCAGCAAGGACAGACCAGGATGCATATAGACAACATCTGCTGCAGTTCAATAAATACAGCACTGATTTGGTTTGGAATGGAGATCAAAATGGCATCACATACCTAGCCAAGTGTGCAAGACACAGTAATATCACTACATTAACCCAGTATGCAGACCTTAAACTAATATTTCTTTATTTCAATATGCTAAGTGACAAACAGGACATAATTGCTTTAGTCTAGTATCCAAGGCAACAGGATGACGTCTCTGACATAATCCACTATACCAAAATGACACTACTGCTCAAGTCAAGTGTGCAAACCATAGGGTATCTCACTGACACCTACATAATGTAGGAAGTCTTCAGAGGCATGACCACTTACTGTCTTCTAAACTGCCTGCCTGCTTTCTAGTTGAAACCTACATTTTTTTATTTCATGAGTTTAGTTAAAGCAGCGATGGTGAACAAGAAACCAACACGTCAAATAAAAGAAACTGCACACAATTGTCTGAACCAAGTGGCACAAATTAACTTGTCTTTTTCTAAGTTTAGAAAAACACATAAGCAAATTGAAACAAAGTGGTCTGCAAATGCAACTTTTGTTTTCAGGTTTTATAAAGCTACAAGCAAACAGACAGCAGTGAGAATGAAAAAACACACATGCAGACTTACATACATATGCGCCCACACATAGACACACAAATGCACACACATACATTCACACTCACAAAGAAGTGCACACATACAAAAATAAAACACATACAAACACACAATCAAAAAAGTGCCAATAAAATTGTTGCTAGGCAACCAGACCAACCCCAAAACTGTGCTAAATCACGCACACCAAATTATAAAACCTTAAATGAATCAGGAAGTATGGGTAATAAGCAGATATCAAATGAACATTGCACAAGAGACTAAAAATAACAGGGGCACTGCAGTAACAGAAGTGAATATTGGAGGTATATTCCCCTCCTAATAGTGTCATGAGACAATGGTCAATTAGTGGCAGGAAACCTGTAGAAAGTAAACAAATAGGAGGGTAATACAGTAACTAGATGACGCTTGGCAGAGTAGACTGTAGACATCAGCTTTTTAGAGACTTCCCACAGTGTTTCTGAACCTAGACTTACATGCTAGCTGTGGCTCGTGTGAGTAAACAATTTTAAGCAACTTTCCAATTTACTTCTATTATCACATGTTTCATTCTTTTGGTATCCTTTGTTGAAGGAGCAGCAATGCACTACTGGGATCTAGCTGAACACATCAGGTGAGCAAAAGGACAAGAGGCATATATGTGCCGCCACCAATCAGAAGCTAGCTCCCTGTAGTGCCTTGCAGTTCCTGAGCCTCTCTAGATGTTTTTCAACAAAGGATAAAGAAAACAAAACAAATTAGATAACATAAATAAATTGGAAAATTGTTTAAAATTTCATGCTCTGAGTCTTGAAAGTTTAATTTTGACTTTACTGTCCTTGTAAGTCAAATAGATTACGTATCTCCTGTAAAAATCCAACTCTCATGTGTATTGTTTAGCACTGGTGCAATACTAGCTGACAAAGAGGACAAAGATAGTAAGGCTGAACTGATTATCAGAACAAGAAAATTGTCTTACAAACGGATTTGTTTTTAACCCCTTAATGACCACAATGTACCCTGTATGTCACTGGTCGTTAAGGGTTTTTTCAGGACATAATAGCACAAGTCTAGCAAGAACACGCTATTAATGCCCTCCCTCCAGCAGGCTTTGTGGAATAGAGCAGTCTCAACGCTGGTGGCAAGACCGCGCTATAAAACAATCAAGTCCCAAAAAAAGGCCAGTGACATACAGGGTACGTCGCTGGTCCTTAAGGGGTTAATGACCACAAAACACCATAGAATGACAATCAATACATGCGTAATAACGCGAGCAAGTAGTTAAATTACCAGCTGCACTAATTAGCCCTCACATATAAAAACTGAGATTAAAATGCCATGGAGGGACCATAGTATTACTAGTTATGGTTAATGAATGTTGCTATCAAACTGGAATAAGTTAGCCAAGAGTCGTATAATTTGAATAGTCATTTGATTGAGAAGTAGGTTATGTGCACTGGTCCTCTTTGTGCAAGTGCTATATGATTGATTAAAGTGATGGTAAATCCTAGGGCTCTATTTATCAAAGCCCTACGGCTGCAAGTTCTCACAACAACTTGCTCGCCGTAATTTAACAAGCAGCGGTCACCAGAACGCCGCTTCCCTAACCTCTTCGCCACCTCCGAGGAGATTGACAGCTCCTGCCCGCATGTGATTGGCTGTGCGCGGGCAGGGGGCGGCGATCAGTTGAATCAAATAAAGGAGCTTTCTACATGAAGTATCTTATACTGCATGAATGAAAGTCCCCTTTATTTGTTTCAATAGTAAATCCTAGGATTTACTTTCACTATAAAAACCTTCTGTGTTTTTGTATTTCAGAACTTATTAATGGATGGAGTAAGTTTCAGAAGTCACAAAGACTGTTAGATGTGTACATTATAGGGTTAACTGCATTGGATTTAAATTTTTTTTTTTTGGCGCCCCCTATGGCGGTGATTTTGGCCATGGAAAACCCACAGTTGAACAAATGTTGCTCACAGAGGCAGTTTGGAACTATGTAGTGAGTAATGCAACAGATAATAGGTGATTTTTAAGCGCTACTTGCTTCAGAACTCAGCACACCCCTTGCTGTGAGTTTGCGTGGTCTACCATCTTATGGCTGGGCTGTTGTTGCTCCTAGACACTTTCACTTCACAATAATAGTACAATAATAGTACTTGCAGCTGAACAGGGATGATCTAGTATGGCTGAAATTTCACAAACTGACTAAAAGTCACTGAGCTCTTCAGTACTACTCATATTGCCAATGATTTTCTATGGAAATTTCATGGCTATGTGCTGGCTTTTATGCACCTGTTAATAGTCAAATATGATAAAATCTCTCAAAGAAAGAAAATATCAAATATACCCCAGTGGATGGTGCTATTGCATAAGGCAGAATGACAATCCAAAAGACACGGTTTTATACCTCAAAAATAACCGTTTATAGGGCTAGATTTATTAAGCCCCTACGGCAGCAAGTTCTCTCAAGAACTTGCTCGCCGGGATTTATCAAGCAGCGGTCACCAGACCGCTGCTTCCCTAACATCTACGCCACCTCTATTGTGGGGAAATTCAATCTCCTCGGTCGAGTCCGACCGAGGCGTTTGACAGCTCCTGCCCGCGCGTGATTGGCTGTGCGCGGGCAGGGGGCGGGATTGCATGCGAGCGCAAAATTGTGCTTGTGTGCAATGTTAATTACCTGCGGGTAATTTCGCCCCGCCACAGGCGAGCTGAGGCGTACAGGGGCGCCCCTGTACGCCTCAGTGTTGATAAATCTAGCCCATAAACTAAAAGTTTATTGCAAAGTAGGGAAAGGAATGTTCTTGGAGTGCGTCCTAGATTTCTCTGATTGAGAGATGAACTCAGTCTTAGTTTGCCTGATGTAATTGAAACATTTGTCTAAAATTTTATCGAAAATAAATTGATTGAACAAGTTGTTTAACTATGTGTTTAACATTAACTAATAGCTAGCTTATATAAAATTATTTAACCCAATTTTTATACAATATTTAGAGCTAATTTGATCAAATGTAGGTTGAAGTATAATAAATGTATTTACATACAGTTGCGGTATGAATGACAAATACTCAGATTATTTATTAAATCTATTTTTTACTGGTTAAATAAAATTGATAATCATACAACAATAAAAATGATACAATCGATACAGAAAAAACTGTATAAAATACCTCATTGGTAATATTAATTAAATTCCATAAAAGAAGATACAAATCATGAAATAAAAATAATGATATCCTTTTTTAAAAACAAACCGGATCTGGTAATAAACTTAGCCTAACGATTAGTTAGCATACAGGTATATGAAATGTAGAAGGCTCACAGGGAATGGAGCAATCTGATGGACGCGTTTCGGCTGTCACCTGCATGAAAAAGGCTGCTGGTGACAGCCGAAACGCGTCCATCAGATTGCTCCACTGTTTGAAAGAATTAACTACTATCTAAATTTTCTGAGACTTTAATTATATACCAGCCTGACCATAACATCTGGATAAAGGATAAACAAACCGCTATCTACAGTTGGCAGGTCTTCCGAGAGGGAACGTAGCCGAGAGGTAGCTGAGGCATAGCAAGGAAAAACTGTCAGTGTGAATCCCCGGACGTACCCTATCCTGCAAAGCTGTAAAAAAGAATTGCGGCAAGAACACAAACAGCACGTTGCATCAAGATCAATAACAAGTTCAAGCAACTGGAACCCAAGTTACCCCCTGGCGGGTTGTACTTCAAAAGACAAATTTCGGACAAATTTCAAGGACAAGAGAAAAACATCTAACACACGGAACAACAAAGGCTAACAATCTATACCGGTATAGAAGGTAGAATCGTTCTGCCTCAAACACTACAACAAAGACTAAAGGTACCTTCAAGTAACTCTGTTTTACAAGTCCCAGGCAAAATACTGTGCTAATATATAAACAATCTTACGTGACAAATTTATGCAATAACAATTGCACATATCATATATTGTGGGAAGATAATTTTTGCATCCTTGTTTAATTCTTTATGTGTATACCCGGCTCACAAATGAGATTTTGACATTGGGTTTAAAGTACGTTTTTTTAAGAAAAATCTATCTGCTATTGCAAATTATACATTTATGGCATATTAAGTTTGAAGAACATAAATAAATATACAAACACACATAGTTCTATTCCCTGTGAGCCTTCTACATTTCATATACCTGTATGCTAACTAATCATTAGGCTAAGTTTATTACCGGATCCGGTTTGTTTTTAAAAAAGGATATCATTATTTTTTATTTCATGATTTGTATCTTCTTTTATGGAATTTAATTAATATTACCAATGAGGTATTTTATATAGTTTTTTCTGTATCGATTGTATCATTTTTATTGTTGTATGATTATCAATTTTATTTAACCAGTAAAAAATAGATTTAATAAATAATCTGAGTATTTGTCATTCATACCGCAACTGTATGTAAATAAATTTATTATACTTCAACCTACATTTGATCAAATTAGCTCTAAATATTGTATAAAAATTGGGTTAAATAATTTTATATAAGCTAGCTATTAGTTAATGTTAAACACATAGTTATACAACTTGTTCAATCAATTTATTTTCGATAAAATTTTAGACAAATGTTTCAATTACATCAGGCAAACTAAGACTGAGTTCATCTCTCAATCAGAGAAATCTCGGGCGCACTCCAAGAACATTCCTTTCCCTACTTTTATGCACCTGTTAGCAATGTGTATGGCTGAAACACCTGAACTCAAAAAATAGCAGGGGTGTCCATATACTTTAGTGTGTGTGTGTATGTATGTATGTATGTTTGTGACTGTGTGTGTCTGTGTATATATGTACGATTCTGGATTCTGAGTCATGGGGAAAGCAAAAGAATTGTCAAAAGGATCTGCGGGAAAAGGTAGTTGAACTGTATAAAACAGGAAAGGGATGTAAAAAGATATCCAAGGAATTGAGAATGCAAATCAGCAGTGTTCAAACTCTAATAAAGAAGTGGAAAATGAGGGGTTCTGTTGAAACCAAACCACGGTCAGGTAGACTAAAATTTCAGCCACAACTGCCAGGAAAATTGTTCGGGATGCAAAGACAAACCCACAAATAACTGCAGGTGAAAAATAGGACATGTGGTGTGGCTGTTTCAAGATGCACAATAAGGAGGCACTTGAAGAAAGATGGGCTGCATGGTCGAGTCGCCAGAACAAAGCCATTACTACGCAAATGCCACAAAGTATCCCGCTTACAATACGCCAAACAGCACAGAGACAAGCCTCAAACCTTCTGGCACAAAGTCATTTGGAGTGATGAGACCAAAATTGAGCTTTTTGGCCACAACCATAAACGCTACATTTGGAGAGGAGTCAACAAGGCCCATGATGAAAGGTACACCATTCCTACTGTGAAACACGGAGGTGGATTGCTGATGTTTTGGGGATGTGTGAGCTACAAAGGCACAGGAAATTTGGTCAGAATTGATGGCAAGATGAATGCAGTATGTTATCAAACAGAACACCTCATTTTCCACTTCTTGATTAGAGTTTGAACACTACTGATTTGCATTCTCCATTCCTTGGATATCTTTTTATATCCCTTTCCTGTTTTATACAGTTCAACAACCTTTTTCCCACAGATCCTTTGACAATTCTTTTTCTTTCCCCATGACTCAGAATCCAGAAACGTCAGTGCAGCACTGGATGAAATATGCAAGGGTCTGTCATGAGTCCAGAAACTCACTGACCTTTTATACACACACACTAATTACAAGCAAACAGATCACAGGTGAGGATGGTTACCTTTAATAGCCATTCAAACCTCTTTGTGTCAACTTGTGTGCATGTTATCAGGTCAAAATCACCAGGGTATGTAAACTTTTGATCAGGGTCATTTGGGTAGTTTCTGTTGTCATTATGATTTAAAAAGAGTAAAGACAGTTGTTTGATAATAAATGGTTTCAGCCAAACACTAACCAAGAGTGAAAGAAAAGTTTTTGTGTTATCATTCATGCTCTATGAAAAATGGCTATAAATTCTGCCATGTGTGTGTGTATATATATGTGTATAACACAAAGGATAACAAGAGAAGGAAGCAAATCAATAAATAATAGAAGTAAATTGGAAAGTTGTTTCAAATTGTATGCTCTGTCTGAAACATGAATGTCTAATCATGACTTTACTGCCCCTTTAAGCGCATGGATTCTAGGTCAATGCTTGATACAGTGAACTGAATTTACTAAATGAATGGACCAGAATGAGGTATGTGGGTTTTGCCTACAAAGCACAGTGCATATTCACTAGCCAAAGTTTGGGAGTTAAAAGTTTATAAATGATCTTTGTTAGTCTGTAATTCTTTTATGTATTTCCTTATGAACCTATAAATAACAGGAACCTTAGCGGAATTAAAAGAAGATAAATGGTACTGTCTCAGTGTGCATGCTTGGTTGAATATTTGAGGTAAACCCTTGACAGAATTAATCCCCTGGCAATATGACTAGAATTGCAGCACTCAGGTGCCAGGGACGTGATGAAGCGCAGTGACATTCATCTCTCGGCACAGCGCAGGAGGCCAGATGATTGAGCAAGCTGCTGTGTGCACCCCAGACTAATGATAATGTCTAATTCTTGTCAACTGAGATTTTTCTATGGCTAGGTAAGGAAAGCACAAAAACACAAGACATAGTAAAGGGAACAAAAAACTATGAGATAGATGTTGTGACATTTCAACACACAGAATCTGATGGTTATTACAAATTATAGTATTCATTTCAGTTTATGATGACGACGACTGCTACAAATGTCAGAGCATGGGTTTATCAGATGCAATGCTTATGAATACATAGGGAATATAAACCAAGGCAAAAGATTACACTGGAGTAAAATAAACAAGTCTTGTTCCTGTACTGTTCCATTAGAGGCACATTCTGTTATTATTGCTATTATCATTTGTTTGTGAAGCATCGCTACATTTTGTAGTGTTGGGTACACAAGTAGTTGACACTGATTGGTTGTAAAACAAATACCGATACATAAAACTGACTAAAGAAAACAAATAGAAATGTCTTGCTCCAAAGAGCTAGCAATCTAGTTTATTTTCAATACAACAGTATAACATAAGAGCCGATTACAACAGTGCAACTCTCGGCAGGGATCGCTACCCATTTGACCCCCTATAAATGTTACCTTGTATACCGCCTCTGTTTATAGCGCTGCAGAATCTGTTGGCGCTCTACAAATACCTGATAGTAATAGTAATAATAATAATAATAATAACAATACTAATACTAATAATAATAATAATATGCTTGTGCTGTTGAACAAGTCACTTATCTGTTTTTAATTCTGAGACTGGCATTCTGTGCCAGTTTCAGCAAAGGAGGCCTCCGATTGGTGCTTGCAGACAGGGCACGCACACTCATCTGCCAATCAGGGGCTCAATCCCATATGCGGCATCCCTCGCAAAAAACGGCGTCGGCTATTTTTAGATGGATGTAGCGATCACATATACGGTGCGGCATACAAATGCGGCACATATATTTTACCTGTTAGTCGCTGTTTTTACACCCATAAACTAAAATAGAACCTGTGTCGCAAGTCGGTATCACATATTCAGTGCAAGGACTTACATGGCGAAAATGGAGACGCAGGAACAACAAGCCTTGTTGATTTGAACAGCCAAAAGGATTTCAGTAGCTCTCATCCTATTGGCTAATATGAACATTTCAGCCAATAGGATCGCAAGGTACTCCAATGTAAAAGGGGTACCTTGCATTCAATCTTCAGTGTGCGCGGACGATCGCAGGAAGAAGACCTCCACGTCGCTGATGACCGCCGCTGCTGAAGAGGACCACCACTCCAGATCCGCGCATTAGAAGACCAATCCGCACCTCCGGCAAGAAGATGGCCCCGCGATGGATGAAGATGGATAAGCCTGGATGAAGACTTTGCTCCGTCTGGAAGATGGATGTCCGGACTTCAGGATTGGCGAGTACATTTTTTTGGGGTTAGTGTTAGTTTTTTTTAGATTAGGGCTTTTATAATTTTTTTAATGGTCAGCAAAAGAGCCGATTGCCCTTTTAAGGGCAATGTCCATACAAATGTCCCTTTTGGGGCAATGGGTAGATTTGATTTTTTTAAAGTTAGTTTTTTATTTTTATTTTGGGGGGTTGTGTGGGTGGGGGGGGTTAATTAGTATTTTATGTAAAGAGCTGTTAAACTTAGGGCCTTTTAAGGACCTTTTAAGGGCTATTGGTAGTTTAGTGTTAGATTAGGGGGTGTTTTTATTTTGGGATGGCTTTTTAATTATAGGTTTTTGATTTTAAATGTAATGCTAGGATTTTTTTATTGTTAAGTTATGTTTTTTTATTTTGGTAATTAATTTATATTTTAGGGAGATAGTCTTTTTTCTATTTTATGTAATTGGGGTTAAGTTAGGGGGTTGTTAGGTTAGGGGGCTTAGTAATTAGATTAATACTTTGCGTAGTGGGGGGTTGGCAGATAAGGAGTTAATAGGGTAATTAGGTACTTTGCGTTGTGGGGGGATGGCGGTTTAGGGGTTAATAGTGTTGATAGGTACTTTGCGTTGTGGGGGATTGCAGTTTAGGGGTTAATACATTTATTAGCTAGTTTGCAATGTGGGGGTTGATGGATTAGAAGTTAATAGTTTAAATAGGTAGTTTGCGTTGTGGGTTGGTTGCGGTTTAGAGGTTAATACATTTTATTATTAGTTGCGATGTGGGGGGATGGCAGATTAGGGGTTAATACATTTTATTATTAATTGCGATGTGGGGGGATGGCGGATTAGGGGTTAATACATTTTATTATTAATTGCGATGTGGGGGGATGACGGATTAGGGGTTTTGATGTGTCTGGTTCATGGGAGGCGGGTTAGACGTTTACGGGAAATAAAACTTTTTTTTTGTTTTTTACTTAGGCGCCAGCAGATCATAAACTGCCATAAGTCACTGGCGACTCCAGAAATGTCTATTTCCGCACATATCTGTACCTTGTCGGTTTATTTGACTTACGGCAGTATCTGATCTGCCGGCACCGTATATGTGATTCACCCAATGTGCGAGGTGAACTTACGGGCGGCATGGGTTCCAGCAGTTGCACTGAAACCTATGCCATACAGCAACTGCTCCAAGATTTGAACAGAGGGTGTGTAAAAAAGCAAATCACTATAGCTTTAACAGTGTGCACAAAAATATATTAAAATTGTATACTGGGGCTCTATAGCTCCCATACTATATACCAGAATGTTCTTTAAATGGACAATACACACTAAATAAATGCTAGATGCAATGATGCATCAAAAGCAACAATATTATTTATAATATTGAAGAAATAAGTGTAAATATTTAGTGCCCATAATGCAATTAGCACTACAATCAGTGAATCAGGGATAGGCAAGGTGTCCGTACACGGACACTGGTGTCCGTGACTGGCCCTTGCAGTGTTCGCCATCCAATTTGCGGAGGGGATGGAGGAGTAGGACAGATGAATGCTGGTCCTCACTCCTCCTTGACCCAAGCGGCACAACACTTAGTAGCGGGAAAGTGAGGGAAGAAGCAAGCTGCCTGCAGTCAACTAACCGTGAGTCGTGACCCGTCCAAATTCCTTGATCTGTGCGGCAGCATGGTGCTGGTGTCTGTGTGTAGAAGACCGCCGCCTACTCTGACAAACCTTACGTAATCACCCATGATGATCATGCAATTAACATCAAGGTGGGTGGATTTGGTTAGGAGTTGCAGACTCGCAATATAACAAAAAAAAAAAATAAAAGGTAATACCACAAGCAGTCTTTATATAAATGTTATTTTAAACTTGTTAGATTAGATGACTAATTTGTACTTGTGGAACTAGACTAGGGGCGTCCAAAGTGCAGCCCATTTGACAGCAAAGTGTCGCTCTCCTGACTTATAGAAACATAGAATATGTCGGCAGATAGGAACCATTCGGCCTTTCTAGTCTGCCCAATTTTCTAAATACTTTCATTAGTTCCTGCTTTATCTTATATCTAGCATAACCTTATGCCTATCCCATGCATGTTTAAACTACTTTACTGTCTCTACCACTTCTGCTGGATGGCTATTCCACCATGTATCCACTACTCTCTCTGTAAAGAAAGTGTTTTTTGATGTTTTTAATTTGAAATATACCTTGGTGTCCTTCACTAATGTCGGTACTTTGGAAAATGTCCGCCACAGCCTTGGTCCGTGCCTATCCCTGACTACCATGTTGTAACAAAGTACTGTATATCTAATATTTTCTGCTGAGGGCAGTTAGGAACAACTATGAATGAGGCACTAGAGTGTGCAAACAATGTCTGTATGGAGGATAACAGGGTTAAGCCTGAGACTGGAAATGTAAAAACACTGCATTATACGATTTACTTCTCTGTTAGCCTCCATATGGCACAGCCACAAATGATACTCAAACAATTAGCTTTATGGACAACTGAAGCTTTAAAGGGATATGAAAGCCACAATTTTCCCTTCATGATTCATTGAGAGCACACAACTTTACAATGTACTTTTTATAATCACATTTGCTTATATCTCTTTGTATCCTTTGTTGAAAAGCACACATAGGTAGGCTCAGTAGCTGGGAGCTAGCTGCTTATAGGTGGCTGCATATATATGCCTCTTAACTGGCTTACAGGTTTGTTGAGCTAGCGTCCAATAGTGCATTGCTCCTCCAACAAATAATACCAAAAGAATGAAGCAAAATTGATAATAGAATTAAATTGGAAAACATATGCTCTATCTGAATCATGAAAAAAAAAAATCTTTAAATGGGACATGAAACCCCAAATTTTAAACAATTTTCCAATTTAATTCTATTATCTAATTTGTTTAGTTCTTTTGGTAACCTTTGTTGAAAAAGCGTTGTTCACAGCACAGCCACAGTGGCTCTAAGCTGCATTCAGCTCCAGATGTTCCCAAAGAGAGGCTCCCCTGAAGCCCAGAGTGCCGTTACAGCATCAGACAATCTTAGAAGCTTACCATGTCTGTGTCATACATTTTGATCTATTTTCTAATAAAACATTTTGGTTTTAAATAATAAAACACCTAGTAGTGCCTTTTTTACTTGTTTGCCCGTTTTTGTTGAAAAGCATACCTAGGTAGGTTTAGAAGCTGCAATGCACTACTGGGACCTAGCTGCTGATTAGTGACTGCATATATATGCTTCTTGTCATTGGCTCACCCAATGTGTTAAGTGAGCTCCCAGTAGTACATCGCTGCTCGTTCAAGAAAGGATACCAAGAGAATGAAGCATAATTTATAATACAAGTAAAGGGGAAAGTTGTTTAAAAATATATGCTCTATCTAAAATCACTAAAGAAAAAAATAATAGGTTGCATGTCCATTTAACTCTGATTTTTTTGATGATTGTTTTAGGTCGCCTATTTCAGTATTTTTCCTTTTAATATTCTTAAAGGGACATTAAACACTTAATAAATGCTAGATAGAGTGATGCGTTCAAAGAAAAGTTTAGTCTGAGAATAACATGTAGATGTATTTTTTAAAGTCTCGTTAGTTGTTTAAATATTGACAAAAGAAGTGTAAAGTTTTAGTGCCTATAAAACAATGGGAGCTGCCATGTTGTAAGTTAGGTTACCTTCTTTGCTGTGGCCAATTAGAGACAGTTATAAATAGGTCACTAGAGTGTGCAGCCAATAGCTGAGTAGAATATAACAGTGTTCTGCACTTCCATTTCTAACAGCAACTAACAAGCTCAGATTTTTAGAATAGAATTACAGGAAAAGGAGACATAATAAATAATGAAACTGGTAAAATACACATACAATAAACTATATCTGGTATTATTTGTATCGCTAGATTATACTCAGAAAATGAACACTTCCCAAGGCTTAATAAATGTGTAAAAACATAATTTATGCTTACCTGATACATTCCTTTCTTCTGTAGTGTGATCAGTCCACGGGTCATCATTACTTCTGGGATATTACTCCTCCCCAACAGGAAGTGCAAGAGGATTCACCCAGCAGAGCTGCATATAGCTCCTCCCCTCTACGTCACTCCCAGTCATTCGACCAAGGACCAACGAGAAAGGAAAAGCCAAGGGTGAAGTGGTGACTGGAGTATAAATTAAAAAATATTTACCTGCCTTAAAAACAGGGCGGGCCGTGGACTGATCACACTACAGAAGAAAGGAATTTATCAGGTAAGCATAAATTATGTTTTCTTCTGTTAAGTGTGATCAGTCCACGGGTCATCATTACTTCTGGGATACCAATACCAAAGCAAAAGTACACGGATGACGGGAGGGATAGGCAGGCTCTTTATACAGAAGGAACCACTGCCTGAAGAACCTTTCTCCCAAAAATAGCCTCCGATGAAGCAAAAGTGTCAAATTTGGAAAATTTGGAAAAAGTATGAAGCGAAGACCAAGTTGCAGCCTTGCAAATCTGTTCAACAGAGGCCTCATTCTTGAAGGCCCAAGTGGAAGCCACAGCTCTAGTAGAATGAGCTGTAATTCTTTCAGGAGGCTGCTGTCCAGCAGTCTCATAAGCTAAACGAATTATGCTACGAAGCCAAAAAGAAAGAGAGGTAGCGGAAGCTTTTTGACCTCTCCTCTGCCCAGAGTAAATGACAAACAGAGAAGACGTTTGTCGAAATTCCTTAGTTGCCTGTAAGTAAAATTTTAGAGCACGGACTACATCCAGGTTGTGCAGTAGACGTTCCTTCTTTGAAGAAGGATTTGGGCATAAAGAAGGAACAACAATCTCTTGATTGATATTCCTGTTAGTAACTACCTTAGGTAAGAACCCAGGTTTAGTACGCAGGACTACCTTATCCGAATGAAAAATCAAATAAGGAGAATCACAATGTAAGGCTGATAATTCAGAGACTCTTCGAGCCGATGAAATAGCCATTAAAAATAGAACTTTCCAAGATAACAACTTTATATCAATGGAATGAAGGGGTTCAAACGGAACGCCCTGTAAAACATTAAGAACAAGGTTTAAACTCCATGGTGGAGCAACAGTTTTAAACACAGGCTTAATCCTGGCCAAAGCCTGACAAAAAGCCTGGACGTCAGGAACTTCTGACAGACGTTTGTGTAACAGAATGGACAGAGCTGAGATCTGTCCCTTTAATGAACTAGCAGATAAACCCTTTTCTAAACCTTCTTGTAGAAAAGACAATATCCTAGGAATCCTAACCTTACTCCAAGAGTAACCTTTGGATTCACACCAATATAGGTATTTACGCCATATCTTATGGTAAATCTTTCTGGTAACAGGTTTCCTAGCCTGTATTAAGGTATCAATAACTGACTCAGAAAACCCACGTCTTGATAAAATCAAGCGTTCAATTTCCAAGCAGTCAGCTTCAGAGAAGTTAGATTTTGATGTTTGAAGGGACCCTGTATCAGAAGGTCCTGTTTCAGAGGTAGAGACCAAGGTGGACAGGATGACATGTCCACCAGGTCTGCATACCAAGTCCTGCGTGGCCACGCAGGTGCTATTAGAATCACTGATGCTCTCTCTTGTTTGATTCTGGCAATCAATCGAGGAAGTAACGGGAAGGGTGGAAACACGTAAGCCATCCTGAAGTCCCAAGGTGCTGTCAGAGCATCTATCAGGACTGCTCCTGGATCCCTGGATCTGGACCCGTAACGAGGAAGCTTGGCGTTCTGTCGAGACGCCATGAGATCTATCTCTGGTTTGCCCCAACGTCGAAGTATTTGGGCAAAGACCTCCGGATGAAGTTCCCACTCCCCCGGATGAAAAGTCTGACGACTTAAGAAATCCGCCTCCCAGTTCTCCACTCCCGGGATGTGGATTGCTGACAGGTGGCAAGAGTGAGACTCTGCCCAGCGAATTATCTTTGATACTTCCATCATAGCTAGGGAGCTTCTTGTCCCTCCCTGATGGTTGATGTAAGCTACAGTCGTGATGTTGTCCGACTGAAACCTGATGAACCCCCGAGTTGTCAACTGGGGCCAAGCCAGGAGGGCATTGAGAACTGCTCTCAATTCCAGAATGTTTATTGGCAGGAGACTCTCCTCCTGACTCCATTGTCCCTGAGCCTTCAGAGAATTCCAGACGGCACCCCAACCTAGAAGGCTGGCGTCTGTTGTTACAATTGTCCAGTCTGGTCTGCTGAATGGCATCCCCCTGGACAGATGTGGCCGAGAAAGCCACCATAGAAGAGAATTTCTGGTCTCTTGATCCAGATTCAGAGAAGGGGATAAGTCTGAGTAATCCCCATTCCACTGACTTAGCATGCACAGTTGCAGTGGTCTGAGGTGTAAGCGTGCAAAGGGTACTATGTCCATTGCCGCTACCATTAAGCCGATTACCTCCATGCATTGAGCCACTGACGGGTGTTGAATGGAATGAAGGGTGCGGCAAGCACTTTGAAGTCTTGTTAGCCTGTCCTCTGTCAGGTAAATCTTCATTTCTACAGAATCTATAAGAGTCCCCAGGAAGGGAACTCTTGTGAGTGGAACGAGTGAACTTTTCTTTTCGTTCACCTTCCATCCATGTGACCTTAGAAATGCCAGCACTAACTCTGTATGAGACTTGGCAGTTTGAAAGCTTGAAGCTTGTATCAGAATGTCGTCTAGGTATGGAGCTACCGAGATTCCCCGCGGTCTTAGTACCGCCAGAAGAGCACCCAGAACCTTTGTGAAGATTCTTGGAGCTGTAGCCAATCCGAATGGAAGAGCCACAAACTGGTAATGCCTGTCTAGGAAGGCAAACCTTAGGTACCGATAATGATCTTTGTGAATCGGTATGTGAAGGTAAGCATCTTTTAAATCTACAGTGGTCATGTACTGACCCTCTTGGATCATAGGTAAAATTGTCCGAATAGTCTCCATCTTGAACGATGGAACTCTTAGGAATTTGTTTAGGATCTTTAAGTCCAGGATTGGTCTGAAAGTTCCCTCTTTTTTGGGAACCACAAACAGATTTGAGTAAAACCCCTGTCCCTGTTCCGATCGTGGAACTGGATGGATTACTCCCATTAACAAGAGCTCTTGTACGCAGCGTAGAAACGCCTCTTTCTTTGTCTGGATTGTTGACAATCTTGACAGATGAAATCTCTCTCTTGGAGGAGAGTATTTGAAGTCCAGAAGGTATCCCTGAGATATTATCTCTAGCGCCCAGGGATCCTGAACATCTCTTGCCCAAGCCTGGGCGAAGAGAGAAAGTCTGCCCCCCACTAGATCCGATCCCGGATCGGGGGCCCTCAATTCATGCTGTTTTAGGGGCAGCAGCAGGTTTCCTAGTCTGCTTGCCCTTGTTCCAGGATGGTTAGGTTTCCAGCCTTGTCTGTAGCGAGCAACAGCTCCTTCCTGTTTTGGTGCAGAGGAAGTTGATGCTGCTCCTGCTTTGAAATTACGAAAGGAACGAAAATTAGACTGTCTAGTCTTGGCTTTGGCTTTGTCCTGAGGCAGGGCATGGCCTTTACCTCCTGTAATGTCAGCGATAATCTCTTTCAACCCGGGCCCGAATAAGGTCTGCCCTTTGAAAGGTATATTAAGCAATTTAGACTTAGAAGTAACATCAGCTGACCAGGATTTTAGCCACAGCGCCCTGCGTGCCTGAATGGCGAATCCTGAATTCTTCGCCGTAAGTTTAGTAAGATGTACTACGGCCTCCGAAATGAATGAATTAGCTAGTTTAAGGACTCTAAGCCTGTCCGTAATGTCGTCCAGAGTAGCTGAACCAATGTTCTCTTCCAGAGACTCAATCCAGAATGCCGCTGCAGCCGTGATCGGCGCAATGCATGCAAGGGGTTGCAATATAAAACCTTGTTGAACAAACATTTTCTTAAGGTAACCCTCTAATTTTTTATCCATTGGATCTGAAAAAGCACAGCTATCCTCCACCGGGATAGTGGTACGCTTAGCTAAGGTAGAAACTGCTCCCTCCACCTTAGGGACCGCTTGCCATAAGTCCCTTGTGGTGGCGTCTATTGGAAACATTTTTCTAAATATCGGAGGGGGTGAGAACGGCACACCGGGTCTATCCCACTCCTTAGTAACAATTTCAGTAAGTCTCTTAGGTATAGGAAAAACCTCAGTACTCGTCGGTACCGCAAAATATTTATCCAACCTACACATTTTCTCTGGTATTGCAACTGTGTTACAATCATTCAGAGCCGCTAACACCTCGCCTAGTAATACACGGAGGTTTTCCAGTTTAAATTTAAAATTTGAAATATCTGAATCCAGTCTGTTTGGATCAGAACCGTCACCCACAGAATGAAGCTCTCCGTCCTCATGTTCTGCCACCTGTGACGCAGTGTCTGACATGGCCCTAATATTATCAGCGCACTCTGTTCTCACCCCAGAGTGATCACGCTTACCTCTTAGTTCTGGTAATTTAGCCAAAACCTCAGTCATAACAGTAGCCATATCCTGTAATGTGATTTGTAATGGCCGCCCAGATGTACTCGGCGCTACAATATCACGCACCTCCCTCTGAGCGGGAGATGTAGGTACTGACACGTGAGGCGAGTTAGTCGGCATAACTCTCCCCTCGTTGTTTGGTGAAATTTGTTCAATTTGTACAGATTGACTTTTATTTAAAGTAGCATCAATACAGTTAGTACATAAATTTCTATTGGGCTCCACTTTGGCATTGCAACAAATGACACAGGTATCATCCTCTGAATCAGACATGTTTAACACACTAGCAAATAAACTTGTAACTTGGAAATACAATTCAATTAGAATAATATTAAAACGTACTGTGCCTTTAAGAAGCACAGAAGATCTATGACAGTTGAAAATTAATAAATTGAAACAGTTATAGCCTCAATCCTTGTAAATAACACAACTTTAGCAAAGGTTTAATCCCATTAGCAAAGATAACAAATTCTGAAAGCAGGAAACAAATTACAGAATAAACGTTTTTTATCTCAGTCAAACTATAATTCTCACAGCTCTGCTGAGAGAAATTACCTCCCTCAAAATAAGTTTTGAAGACCCCTGAGCTCTGTAGAGATGAACCGGATCATGCAGGGAATACAATGAGTTGCTGACTGAAATATTTGATGCGTAGTAAAAGCGCCAAAAAACGGCCCCTCCCCCTCACACACAGCAGTGAGGGAGAACAGAAACTGTCAGAAAACAGATTAAGCAACTGCCAAGTGGAAAAATAGTGCCCAAACATTTATTCACTCAGTACCTCAGTAAATGAAAACGATTTTACATTCCAGCAAAAACGTTAAACATAATCTCTAGTTATTAAACAGCTTTATGTATTTCTTACAGTGTAATTCTAGTGAAGTACCATTCCCCAGAATACTGAAGTGTAAAGTATACATACATGACATTATATCGGTATGGCAGGATTTTCTCATCAATTCCATTGTCAGAAAATAAAAACTGCTACATACCTCTATGCAGATTTATCTGCCCGCTGTCCCCTGATCTGAAGTTTACCTCTCCTCAGATGGCCGAGAAACAGCAATATGATCTTAACTACTCCGGCTAAAATCATAACAAAAACTCTGGTAGATTCTTCTTCAAACTCTGCCAGAGAGATAATAACACACTCCGGTGCTATTTTAAAATAACAAACTTTTGATTGAAGATATAAAACTAAGTATAATCACCATAGTCCTCTCACACATCCTATCTAGTCGTTGGGTGCAAGAGAATGACTGGGAGTGACGTAGAGGGGAGGAGCTATATGCAGCTCTGCTGGGTGAATCCTCTTGCACTTCCTGTTGGGGAGGAGTAATATCCCAGAAGTAATGATGACCCGTGGACTGATCACACTTAACAGAAGAAATTAGGTTTCCATCATGACACAGAGATTCTAAAACAAAAAAACAAAACAAAAAAACATTTGCCATATTTCAATTGAAGACAATTCAACTCGCCCTGAATAAGGACAAAACACCAACGTTTTTAGTGGGCAACGTTGAATGGGTAAATAATTTATGTAACAAACTGGATAGTTTTAGCCAATGGTTTTCACATAAAGTGGTTATGAAAGCCCAAACACTAAAAAAGAGAGATCAGTTCCAAACAATACAATAAAATATTTGTGACAACAATGACAATAAGTAAGTCCAACTGTTGTCCTACATTGAATTCCAAAAGTGTAAAATGCTTAACTACAAATTAGATACATACAAATGCATAGCTATACAGTATTAAAGGGACATTAAACACTAGATTTTTTGTAGATGATCCATTTATATAGCCCATATATTTTTTTTTAAATGTATAGTTTTGCTTATTTTTAAATAACATTGCTCTGATTTTCAGACTCCTAACCAAGCCCCAAAGTTTTAGGAGAATACTGATGTATACCTACTTCAGCTTGCTCCTATTTGGGTAAAGGGTCTTTTCATATGCAGATGAAGGGGGAAGGGGGTGACTGCTATTTTCCACTTGCAGTGGGTGTTCCAGCTACTTTTTAAACAGAGCTAAACTGGGAGCTTCTAAGTAAGTTTTTAAACGGTTTTATACTGGATTTTTAGATCAGTATATGTGCATATTATTCTTTATAGTAGTGCCTTACATGCAGTTATATGAAAAATTGTGCATACTGTCCCTTTAAACAAGGTAGGTATCAATTCTGCCAGTTTTGACTTGCTGATGAGAAGTGAAGGCAGAGAGAGGTTTTGGTTCTGGGCATCTGACATAGTGATAATACCATGTCATATATGTCTAAACCATCAGCACATAGGTAGCAGTAGCTTTCTAAGGCTAAATAGTGTTGGACCAGGGCTTCCCAGGCCTTGAGGGAGGGAACCTCTGATTTTTTCCAGAGACGTGCTATAAGCGGATTCTCACTGTTGGCCAAGTGCAACAGAGCATGCACAACCTGACTTGTCTATATCACACCAGCTATAGTAAAGCCTGGAGAAGTGTGTTCTGCTTTCAGCAAGTGGAACAGCTTCTAAATGCTGTACTGTCTGATGACACATAAGAAAAAAATATTCATGGTCGACTTCAGAACCACTAAAGGGCTGTATGAAAACAGAACACAGACACAATGCAACCTCACAGATTGACTAGGAGGCAATAAAATCAATAATAAAGTCCTCTGTGCATGTTGAGTTATTTATATGGTATGCAATATTGCACTGATTGAATTCTCAGTGTAGTACTTACTCTGCATCCTGTTCAGGTCTTTTGCAAACACAGTGAAACTTGGCCCCAAAATCTATGTAAAGATCTTCTCCAACAACATGGAAGATTTTACCAACAGCTACTTTATCTTTAGCAGGACCCATCTGAATAAGTGGAGAACGGCGCAACAAAGATGCAAAGGATTCTGTACCCTTCAGCAGCTCCTAAAGAAAGAGAAAGAAAGAAAATGTTAATAACTAGCTAAATTATTTAACAAACCAAATCACATATGAGTTTAAATGTAAAGCTTTGTGAATCACTTTAAAAAAAAAAAAGATGTCAGACAAAGTACATATATGTGACATACTAGTTAGATCTTAAATACACACAAGCATTTACTTTTCAATATCTACTAGCACAAATGCTATAGTGCTTCTAGTAAAAAGGGTTCTAGTAAAAACTCTCACTGATTTACTAAATATGTGTGACGTGAGGATCCTATGTTTGCATAACTTGTTCACAGAGTAAAATACTCTTCAGCGCTGCCAGCGTAACCTACCGCTGTATGATCAGACTGCATTCACATTACATGTAAAAATGATGATAAAAGTATACTGTAATCATGAAATGCAGTAAACATGAATTTCAAACTTGAACCACACATACATTACAGCCTAGATTACAAATGGAGCGCTAGAACCATCTAAGTTAAATCAATAGCATTCTTATTCTTGCGCTCATATTACAAGTTGAAAGTAAAATGGTAGCACTCGAGTGATGGCCTCAGGCTCGCCAACATCTGAAAATCGAATAGAGCAGCCGCACTAAATCCCTCACCTAATAGGCGTCTATGGGGTGAGTTACAAAAGTCAGGTCCTGGTTTTCCCTTGTGTGCTAAGCTGAAGATGCATAAAAAAAATAGAAGAAATAGTTTTGTTCTTCATAAAGTATAAATATTTGATATAAAAGCATGTTAACTGTAATATAAAGGGATATGGTACATGACAAGGTGTTTGAATGGGAAGAGCACAATATATTTGTTTGTGCGTATTTGTATGTGTGTGTGCATATGTATGTATGAGTGCACACAGAAGTACAAACACAAAGTGGCACACGGTATAAAGGCTATACCTTTTATTAGAGCACACACGCATGTACACATGTATGCACATACTGTACATACATACACCTTTGAGCCCTTCCCAGTCCAACACCTTTTCATATAGATTATCCCTTTAAATATCTTTTTAAACATTTATTTTAATTAAAAAAATATACTTTTACTTTATTTTAGGTCTCTAGTTTTAGAGCTGGTATGTGTTGTGCTTG
This sequence comes from Bombina bombina, assembly GCF_027579735.1. Taxonomy (NCBI): domain Eukaryota; kingdom Metazoa; phylum Chordata; class Amphibia; order Anura; family Bombinatoridae; genus Bombina; species Bombina bombina. The sequence goes on from NC_069503.1 coordinate 954,940,491, forward strand.
AGCGCAAAAAATAACTCGCCACTTTTTTTAGCAACGTATGGCGAGGCTGCACTTTCCATCGAAAGTGTACATCTCTCTTTTGGACTTATACTCCTGGTAAACATATACAGAAGGTCCTTGTATACACTGTATATGTCAAGCCCAAACTTATCCCATATCACCACAAGACACACCAAGCACAATACAACACTCATGTTAAATCTTAAAATGAATTAACAAATCTGCACTGACAAGATGAAACTTTTGGCTTTAAGTACATATCTTTTCAAGTATAATAGGAAACTAAAGATCAAATCTAACTCATTAGTTATTTATAGTATAATCCATTTGTTAATGTATTTAGTCTTATAATTTTGTTTTGTAAAACATCTGTATTGTTGTTATATTAATACAAATAAAGGTGACTAAAAGGTTTAATATAAAAGTTAGATTCCATGAGCCAAAAACATTTTTTATTACTTTGACAGCAAGATCTGAAGTTTAAAAGTGCAGCTGATAATAATATAAAATTATATCAAGATAAAACAAGACATGAAAATGTACAGAACAGCACCCATCAAAAAGTAACATCCTTATGTGAAACTTGCTCCTTGTCTGCTCACAGTTACATCTTCAGGAAAAGGACAATGTGAACTTGCAGACACCATTACCATGGAAACCATAGACGATGCCTCTCATATCTCTATAGCAGCCTGCATGGCTGTCAGAACATTCTCTTATAACCTGTCCACAAAGGCTACTCAGTAACATAAAGGGCTGATCATAGGCTAGTAGAAGGCAGTGAATGAAAGAGAACAATGCTATGTATTTGTTTGATAAACAACAATAAAGCAATATGTATGTGAATGTGCACATTACCATTACATTAATTTGCATAGACTACACTGCCAAAA